>NW_028301608.1:7272727-7575757 GCF_987345545.1 Pholcus phalangioides | reverse complement strand
AATGCCTTGGCTTATGAATTTTACGGCTAACAAAGATTTTTTCATGATTTTTCTGCTTCTGCTAACAAAGCCAGATTCAGCTAATGAACATTTTTGATGATATAAATGCCTGCACTAACATGAAATATCCGTGTTGTGAGTTGAATTTTTACATCGATCATCATCAGAATTACTGTCACTAGGGGCCCAATTAACTCGTCCACCTCTGAATATTTTTTTTCATATGCACCTACACTTCTCTTTCTGAAATTTTTTGAACCATTTCATATTAAATGAAAGATTCAGTCAAAATAGAATTACATTGAAAGAAAAAGGTAACCTATGTTTTCAGAACATGCGTTCTTTTAATGTGAGACTCATCAAGATGAACAGTCTAGGAGATTAGCATTTCCATCTGCATGTATCAGACTCGAAAATGAGCTAACAAAATCACAAACGGATGGGGACACCCTAAAAACTTGATTGGGTTGTGCCAACACGAGCTTTAGTAGACCAAAGCTGGTATTGGTAGTGCGCACATAGTGTAAAATAAAAAGATCTTCAGCATCTCCTCTTCCTGTAGATTCTCATTTATACAATTTCGAAGCTATTCATTTAAGCCTTCAATCAGTTTTTGTCTTCTTTAACAGCATTACTTGATTTTTGTCAGACGCTGGAACGAAACAATCATAGAAACCTATGGGAAATCCCATTTGGCTAATGAAGTGATTCTGGAACAAATCATCATTACCGAGGCATCATTGTAATATTAAAATACAATATATCCTCGTTAAATTTGATCGTCAGTATCATGGCAACAAAAATCATTTGTGGTGTTACCAGTTTTTTAATATTTAAAAAATAAAATTTTTAAATAATATAAAAATTATTAAAATTCAATATTAATCATTTAAAATTACCAATAATTTCATTTTCAAATAAAAAAATGACAATTTTATTTATAATTTCTCTTTAGCTTGCCAGGCCTTCTGTAAGCCGCTGTTATAGCCCTGAGGTAGGACTCGGCATAACAAATTCTCACATTACTTATAATTTCAATGAATTTCAAGAAAATTGATATTCAGAAGCTGAATATTTGGTATGCCAAATCACTATTCGTCCCATCCCCTATTCCATTTCACTTTTGGCGACTTCTCGTCAAGCGTTCCGATACTTTGTAACCCCCATAGGCGTGCGCAGAATTTTCTCAGGGAGAGGGCTTTGAATTTTTTTTTCTTCTCAGGGGGGGGGGGTTAAATTTTTTCCTGCAAAACACTATCTTCGCTTGAAGGGGGGTGGGTTGGAACCCCAAAACCTCTTCTTTGCGTACACCAATGGTAACCCATACTTGACTCTTTTTGAAAAAATTAGTTGCACACAAAAAAATGTCCTGGTGAGACTAATAATCTTATCTCTACTAAGACTTACTCTAATAAAACTTATCCTTCAATCAAAAAAATTCATACAATATCCTCACCATCATTGCCCCCTCCCCGAACCTTCAAAAAGGCCTACAAGCCTTCATTTCCATAGGGGCTCCTTTTATATCGATTTAATAGTAAATTTGTAAGGCAAAGATCGAATGTGTTGGGAGGCTATAGCCCTGTCCATGGGCTTCCCCTCAAGGGTGGGGCTCCAGCCCTGGGGCAAGGGACAATTTCTGATAATTTTTTTTGTTTTTTCAAGCTATAAATTAACTATAAAGGACTAAAAGTGAAAAGTCTGGTCTGAGGGCCCCGCTCTAGGATGTGAGTAACACGGCCCTGTCATTCTTCACCTTAGAGAGGGGGGGGGGGAGACATGTTTATAATACATGAAGCCCTAGAAGGGAGAGTCCATCCTTTTACACTATAATAACCAGTTGAGAAAAATTATTCATAATATTTACTAATCAATGAACATTATTGAGTCGAGTTTTGATCATTAACACATGGAGCTGGCACATTAAATATTCATTATGTAAATAATTGCTTATATATATGTGTGTGAAACTAAATGTCATTCATAACAGCAATGGCGAACAAGAATTTTTCCGTGGGAAATAACAAAAAAAGAAAAGGGGGAAGCGCATACTTTACCTACTGATCGGGGAAATGTTGCGATCAGTGAATATCGATCACTACATGATCGAAGGCCTCGGCTCTATATTTTCGGCTTAGATGTAAATAAAGGCGCCCTCGGCTTCTTACTGTTGCTGATTAAGATTAAATTAAATCTCTTAAACCCCTACCCTAGGCCTAAGCTGTCGGCGAAGAAAGAGCGAAAATAAAGCGGCAAGTATATTCGCCGGTGATTCGTCAGAAACTAGTGACGTCGAGTTAGGGGGGCGTATCCTACAATCGAAGCTAGCAAGCGTCCGGTGGCTTCATACGCAAGTTACCCAATCAAAAGATGTTTTTTATCTGAAATTCGGATTTTGTGATGCGCAATCGTCAGTGATTCATTCGTTCGTGAATGAACTGATACTCGCATATTTCTGATGACCATACTTGAGACCCCAAACAGTACATCCATGAGGATTGTTGGTGTTGTGACCATATCTCATGGGAGAAAAAATGTAGGAAAGTGCAAGACAAAGGTTTTAACGACTGGCTATTGCGAAGATATATTTTTTTTTGGAAAGAGAGAAAATTCAGTGGCCCCTGCGGGGAATCGAACCCACGTCCTTTCACTTTCCGGGTGAACGTCCTAGACCACTAGACTACAAAGGCACGGAATCTCTCAATCTTTCCTTGGAGCTCGTGTACATCAAAGCCGATTGAAAGATATATACTCTTAATGCAGCTTTGGTGTACACTGAAAGGGACCGTACATGGACGGCCGGACCAGACTCAGGCCAAGCTTACAATTGTCAGCCTGAGCAAGCTTACAATTGTCAGCCTGAGCAAGCCTACATTTTGGCAGCTTCGTGTAATGTAGGAGCGCAGTTAAAGGGTGAATTCGACGCCCCACTAGACCGACGCCAGAGCATAAAACCACCTGCCCCCCTCTTGCGTCGCTGCAACCATTACTTTTTATGTGTGTGCATACCCCCCCCACCTCCCCTCCCTTTCCATGCAATAGGGCCTTCTAGGCTAGAATCGTTGCATGTTGGGGCCCTTCTGCTTGAGCATCTTTGCATTTCTTCTCACTTGCTAAACAGCCACAGGTGAAACATTTGGAAGGGATTTTCTGAATTGGGGGGGTCCGCAATTGACTTCTGTAAATGAGCCACAACTAAAAGATGACACTGAGGCTGTAAGCCGGATACAGCCTGGATATTGGTGGGGGAAGTAAATGTAATTTTTGCCCCCCCCCCAACTGTTAAATTTGATAATTTTATGTGTCTTTGCTTCCCTAAAAATTGGAATTATAGGGGTTAACCCCCCCCCCCCCCCAAAATCATGTGGTCCTTGTCAGCTGCTCGAATTTCCGCTTGGAAAAATAAGGCATTTGACCAAGCAGCAGCACGGCAACTGCTATTTATCACAGCACCATAGCCCATTAGCATGGAATGCCACTATGCACTTAAGAGCACTCTGCCTGGTGGGCCCAGTGCCGTCTCAACGCATGGGCCCACCCGGGCACGGCCCGGGGGGCCTCAAGGGAAAAGGGGCCTCAGAAAAATTAGAACCGGTTGAAATTTTCGTAAATTTGTCAGGTAGGGCCTCAGAAAAATCACTTGGCACGGGGGCCGATGATGCTCTTAAGACAGCCCTGGGTGCGCCCCACAAGTTAAGATGGATGGGGAAATATGGGTAATTTATTGAAGAATAAGGCAATCTCTTCCTTCTTCAATTCAGAAAAAAATGGGCGAAACATTACAAAATGCCTGATAATTAATAGATACCCGCTGCTGAAAAGCACTGTTATAAAAATGCACACACATTAACACTTTCGGGTCTGAGCTATTTAGACTATGTTTGTCCCTGTGGACTGAGGGTTTTTGGCACTTTTCATGATTTTTCAAAAATACTTAGAATATAAACATCTCAACAGTTTTTTTAGCTAGAAATTTCAAACTCTTTTCTTTCAAATATAGCAATTATTTAA
This sequence comes from Pholcus phalangioides, assembly GCF_987345545.1. Classification (NCBI taxonomy): domain Eukaryota; kingdom Metazoa; phylum Arthropoda; class Arachnida; order Araneae; family Pholcidae; genus Pholcus; species Pholcus phalangioides. The sequence goes on along the minus strand of NW_028301608.1, from coordinate 7,571,746 downwards.
AGGTACTAATAATTAATATTTAATGAGAAATAATTAAAAAATGATGTTTTAGTTTTAAAAAAGTTCCGCATAAGAAAACATTTTTTAACATAAAATTTCAAACAATTCTGAATAAAAACTTATCCAAATGTTGTACAAATATCTAGAAATGGTCTTTTTTTTAAAAAATCATCTTGTCATCAACAAACATGGCTACCTTACCTAGGAAGACAAATCAAATGTGTTTCAACTATACTTACTTCTACATCATTTCATAAAGCTACAAGCTACATCGGTTGGCTGCTCTGCCACATATATATATATATTTATTTATTTTTATTTTTTTGGAACTAGAAGATTTATAGATTATGTTTAAAAACCCTGGGAACATATATATATATTCAGCCATTTTATAGCTGCTAGAGTTAAAAGTAGTACTTAGACCCGAAAGTGTTAAAAACAGTTCTGCTTTGGTTGGAAAACAACTTTTCATTTTTAGTGTACTGGTGGCATCTGTTGTGAATATGTGTAAGGAACATAGCCAAAGGTGTGCGTGGGCATGGTTCCTTATGACCAAATTTGGGAACTTCTGGATACCATACTTCAGTGCTTTTTCCTGCACACTGAGTACATAAATAATTAACAATATCGCTACTTTGGAATTTCTGCTGCCACCTATGAAATATAAAAAATACTGATGCCCACTTAAAATGTATTGCATAAAAAAACAATATTATATGATTACATAAATACAAATATTTTATGAGCAAAAAATAATATTAGTTAAAATATCCAGTTTACTTCAAAATTTTAACAGTTACTGTTTGTCATTATAAAATATCAGTAAAAACCGCCAAGGAGGGCCTTACCTTCGCAGATTTTACTGGTATTATTTTATAATATGCAAACAATAACTGTTAAAATTTTGGAGCAAATTGGATATTTCAACTGATATATATTATTGCTCATAAAATATTTATTAATATCATATCCCGTACTGTTTTTTTAAATGGGATAAATTACTTGGAAACCCGTCGCCAATTTCAATCAAATAATTATAACAGTTGTGTTTTTTATTTGATAGATGGCAGAAAGAGTTCTAGTTCAATTATTTTTTTCTTATGTAATATAAAACTGTACTATATAGTCATTTCCAATAATTTCTAGGAAGCGTAGTTTTGCTGATAAAATTATATTTCTATCCTTATGGGTGTCTAGGTCCTCTTTATCTCCTCCTGTTCTCAGGTGTTTTCATGTTGACCATTGACCTATGGCCCTCTGTAAAATCCTCTTTTGAACAAGAACAGGAAATGACGGGGTGGGGATGAGCCGCTGTAGTGGTCGAGTGGTCATAAAGTGTTGGACTCGCGTTGCGAGGTCCCGGGTTCGAACCCCATCATTGCCACAGTGGTGGTCGGCTAAAGTTGGTTTTCTGTGGTTCACAACTTCAAGGCGCGAATGGAAGCCGATCTGCTCCTTTAAAAAGTCTCGCCACAGAAAGCAACAGACCTACAAACATTACAAATGTAATCCAATCACAACACATCACTCACTTCACTTCTGAAATATAGATGGTAGCACTGAAAAATCAAACAGCATTCAGACTGTTAGGTATTTGGAATATTTGAGATATCTTTCTCTCACTTAAACATTTCTGTGCACTCTGTTGCAATAATGTCCACTCTGTTATGGGAAGCATTTTTGCAGTTCACAGGCAGAAAAATTTAAGAACACTTCAAACTAAGATGTTAAATTACAAATTACTAACACAAAAAGTCATAAAAAAGCCAAGGACATAGACCACAATTAAAATTATCTTACGGGTCAACAGCAGGCTTACAAATTGTGGAGGCAATGTATGAAGGCAAGGGTGTGATGTATGTGTCAGTGTGGATGCATGTGTGTATAAAAGTAAAAAAACCCTTTTTGTGAAAATCGGGATGTCCATGCTCATGAATTTTTGCGGATAAAATGCTAGCACAACCATCTATTGTTAGTATGATTGTTATTAATGTTGGCTTATGTGTTCTGCGCCAACATTGGCTGGACCTGTAATCGATACTATTGGTAAGAAGATGAAAAAATTTAAGAGAAAGAATTAGTAATAAAAATTATATTAGTAATGTTATATTACATTATAATTTTAGAGAGTAGAGAAATTTCTAAATACTATTCTTTTTTTCAAAAATTAAGGGTTTTTTGAGGAGAATTTTTTTTGATAGATTCAAAAATGATGAAACTATTATTATTGCTTATAAGTTATTTAGTAATATCATACTATATATTGGTTTTTTTGGTTTTTTTTTGATGCAGCACACTAATCAAAAACTGGTCACCAATTTCTACCCAAGAATTATAACAGTTGTTTTCTATTTGATAGGTGGTAGCAGAGGTTCTAGTTTAAATGATGTTACTTATAAATACAGGATGCATATACATAGCTAACAGAATATCACGTGTTACTGACGAACCGTTGATCTTAGAGGCATATACTTCCAATAATGTGTGGACCTTAGATAAGTCATTAATATTCTAAGGGGCTGTATTGTTGCTAAAATTTAAAAAAAATTGACTTTTTATACAAACACCCTGTGCTGAAAAACTCAATTGGAAAGTTGTTGCCCTGTCTACCCTGAGGCCAATGAAAAAAAAAATCTACGTTTCTAAGTGCAATATTCACTGGATTCAAAAAACAGAAAAGTTGGGATAAAAACATCATAAATGAGAACAAAACACATTTTAACCCCATCACTTATCCCCCCCCCCCTCCCAGCCTCAAATAAATATGAGACCATCCTATGCATTCATGATGCCCACACAATAAAAAAAGCACAGTCTCCCCTCGTTTATCACTCTACAAAATATTGAAAATCCAAATTTTTTTCAAAGATCAAGGAAAAACAACTTGCAATAGTTCATTTGAATTCCTGTAGATGGCAGAAAAAACCAGTAAATGTAATTAACGCAAACGTCCAAGTTTGTTTCTAAAAATCTGAATTTTTGAACCAAAAGCTGGTTTAAGAATGTCATTTTTCATTTCATCAGGAAATTATAAGTAAAAAAGAATTTCGTTTGGAAATTTTTTATCCACTAGAAGTAAGAATTCTTGAATTGCACAATTGCGTCATAATCAGGGTTTGCTGGTTTTTGAGGTATGATCATTTTGACAGTCATACACTGATGGAGTAATTTTCAAACTTTAGATCTATAATACGAAATCTCATGAAAATTGGGAATGTTAATTGTATGCTGTCAGATGATGTGTAGTAATTTAATTTTGCAACAGAATAAAATCTGTGCAGACCAAAAAGTTTATAACATTAAAATTAATATTTTGTACTTAACAATAAATTAATACTTCAAAACATAAAACATTGTAGTCTGCATAAAAAAGTTTATTGTTATTCAATATAACTATGATAAAAAAATGCATATTCAAATATCAAATACGTTGATTATAAGATTAAAAAAGCATGATAAAAAATGCATATTCAAATACATTAATTATGTTCAAATACATTGAAAAATATAATTTTTATGTTTTTTCACAGTTTTTACCAGTTTAAACCTATTTTAGGCACTTGTCACATCAAAAACCCAACCTGGGTTACAGCTCATTTTATATTTGGCAGAAAATTTATGATCATTCCTTGTTTAGGCAACAAAAACACATCTTTCAAAGAGACGTTTTGCTGCTCCATGATAATTTGAGAATGATATTTAGTATACTTTGTTTCAACATTCTCATCTGTATTGCTAATAAGCTTAGAAACATTTGTTAACTGCACCTGTCCTTCGCTAGGAAGGTATTTTGATGTACCAGTAAGATCTACAATGCAGCAACAAGAACCAAAATTTACAATAATTAGCAGACCTAGTGCAGAAGGTGTGGATTCTAGAACACGAATGTATGAAAAAATATTACCATCAACATAAGGATATTCAATCAAACCGTCAGCAATGACAGTTTCTTTTCTGATGTCCATAAGCTTCCTGAAGATTTGCAGGGTGGAAAATTGGTCTTTTTTCAAATTCTGAACAATAAGAAACAAAGAAAGACATTTTTTTGCAAATAAAATTAGCAATGCAATACACATATTAAAAAGTTTAATAAAATGTAATTCAGTTCAACAAACAAGGACATGGACATGAATGGTCATGAATTTCATAAACCTCGGTCTATCATCATGAAGAGAATATTTTTTCCATTTTACTTCTGAAACTGTCAGAATTTTATTTTATTTATCCTTTTTTTGTGTAACCTAACTGCTTGAGCATATGAGTGTTGTGTATGCTATGTGTATTTTTTGCCATCTATCTTCCAAGTTCAAAGTGAGAAACTGGCATTGAATTATTATTTTTCTGGATGTAATTTTTGAATACTGAAAATCTGTCATTGTGGGAAGCTAGCATAGCATTTTTGTAAATCAAAGTTTTACAACTCGAAAGTAATATCAATTTCAGAAGTACTTCAAGATATCAAAGTTTGACCATAGTAAATTTTTATACCACTCAGGGAAAATAAAATTGTGTAGGAAGTAAAAGTATTGTCAGTAGATTTAACAATTAGTATTACTCTACAAATGTTTTACTAACCCTAAGTTCTTTTGAGGGGAAACTTTTGATATTGAGGATGTAGTCTTGAGCATAACTAACTCTATTTAGGAGGAAAAAGAGTTTATTAAAATTGTAAAAAAAAAATAATTTTTATCGTGAGAAGAAAATCATAATAAATACTACATACCAATAATACAACTCTTTCAATAATTCATTTTTTAAATTAATAACTTCAAAATATGTTTGATTTCTTTGTCTCAATAGGTTTTTCTTTCTAAGGTCATAATATAGATCTACATTTGAGAATGTTCAAATGAATGAATAATCTTTTCTTTTGTTAGTGTGCAAAATTCATATAAATGCACATCTGTTGTATTATCGTAGAATTAAAATGCAAATAAAAGAAAACTTCAAAAAAAGAATGAGTCACATTGTTTACCTCTACATTGTGTCCCTACAATTGTGTTGTGAAATTTTTACAGAACTCCTTGGTTATATTGATAGAATAATAAAAAAGAATAAAGATATTTCAATGCTACACATTTTATAATCTGGAACAAGTGCCATCCAATTAAAAAAAACTTCAAATAGTTCCTACAACATACACACACATGATATAAAGGACAGAGAGGCTGTCTAATTGTGATTTCACATCTTACACATTTAAAATCTGCATTGAGAATGTCCTAGACTAAGGGTGTCAAACTTGCGGCCCATGACGTCCCAACAAGATCCGAAAAATATTTTTTGTAATTAAAAAAAATTTCAAATTATTGGTTTTAAAATAAAAAACATGAAAAATTTCTACTATGTATATGAAATCGGCTACATATTTGCGAAAAATTCCAAGCGTTTTAGCAACGGTTTCTTGGTTAAAGAATGGATGATAAATGCTGCAGAAAATGTGTCTGAAATATGTTTAAGCATTTCAAATGCTCATCAAACTCACTGGACAATAATTGAACACTTTTTATTCTTTTTACACTTTTTATTGCACGCTTCTCTATTACCCTTTTTAAACATCAAAACCACATTAGCAAGCTTCCAATCCCCTTGGGACAATACTCTCAGCAGCACTACTCCTGTAAATCTCTGCAAGTGCCATTTTTTAGAAGATTTAGGAAAATATATGAGCAAGCAAAGCACCAGGACCAGATGCTATCTATCCCAGGGTCCTCAGGCAATGTGCTAATGAATTGTTGGGACAAGTTGCATAGATTTTCAGGAATAGTGTTGCTGAGGGGTATTGTTCCAAGGGATTAGAAGCTTGCTAATGTGGTTCTGATATTTAAAAAAGGTAGTAAAGAAGCACTGCCCAATCATCATCCAGTGAGTTTGACGAGATCCCTCTCAAAAATTTTGAAAATTAATTATTATCAAAAAAGAATTGGTGAAGTGGATATGTGAGAATAATGTTGGATAATTAGCATGGGTTCAGGAATCCTTTGCTTCTATGATCACATGACTAAGGCTTTGGGTAAGGGTAAAAATGTAGATGTTGTTCACTTTGATTTCCAGAAGGCATTCGATCGGGTCCAACATGGTAAACTCTTGAAGCGTTTACATGAGATTGGGATTGGGGGCAACTTGCTGAATTAGATACAATCATGGTTGAGAGATAGAACCCAACGGGTTATGGTGAATCGGGAATTCTCTGATTGGACAGTCACTAGTGGAGTCCCTCAAGGAAATGTCCTTCGCCCCATACTCTTTTCACTTTTTATCGATAAACTCGATCAGGATATTGATGGGATTTTTAGCAAATTTGCAGATGATGTGAAGCTAATGGGGGTAGTCGGGAATCAAAGCGATAAGGAGCTGCTCCAAAAATCAACCTAAAAAGAATTGCAGCGTGGGCGAGTGAATGAAGTATGTCTTTTAGCATGCACAAGTGCATGGTCACTCATTTTGGTTTGAACAACTCACATTTCAATTACAAGTTGATGGTATTATTTTTCCATGGTCAGGGCAAAAAATCGATTTGAATGTTCGGATTCATTCTCAAAAAAAGCTGTATGCTGCAAGGTTTTGGAGATCAAAATAGCTACAGACAAACATAGACTTGGTTGAACAGGTGCAGGGAAGAGTTGGCACACTGAGCTTGAGTTATGAAGAGAGATCATTTTTCGAAGATTTTTACATTACAAGAACACAAGAGTCAGGAATATAATCGAAGTGTTCAAAATTTTCAAGGTGATGGATAGGATGGACCATGAATTATTAATACACCATCAATCAACTGCTTTGACAAGGGGGCACCAGTATCGATGGGTAAGGGACAATTCTAGGTTATGATGTCACAGGGAATTTTCCTCTAATAGGGTTGTTAATAGGTTGTTAATAAATGGAATAGCTTACCCCCGGGAGTAGTAAATTCGAACACAATTGGCACGTTTAAAAAGAAATACGATAAACATGTTGGGGTAAATCGAGAAGCTATCCATACTTAGAATAAGACAACCATAAATATATTTTATGGGCATTGTATAATATTTCATCATGTATATATATTGTTTGTAATTGCATTTTAATTGGGTAGCTGTATTTTAGAAACATGTGACATACATATTTGTTATGGGCATCTTTTTCCTTAGCCACCTCATGGGGCATTTTGCCTGTTGTGGCCTTGTATTGGTATTTTATTTCTTTATACCGAGACATAATGTGGTCAAAAAAATAATTTCTAGCATGGCCCAGGTTTTCTTTGACCACCTGTTTATATTTCTTCTTTGAAACAGTGGCAGGCCATGATGTAGTGAGGAGGAGGTCGAAAGAATAACAGCAATAGGTGATAATTTGCATGACCAGTAGAAGTAATGTTTTCAAATGTACAGTGTTTTCTAATAGTGCTCAAGAAAATTTTGGATATTCAAGATGTTTAGAAATCGTTTTATTTATGAAACCCCAAAAGGGGGAAGATAGTTTCAACGTCCTGGCGAATCATATCATATTATGTACTGAGGAAAAATATCAACTTTCCACAAACAAACTCGTAGCAGTGAAAAAGGATGGTACATCAGCAATGATAAGAAAAAATATAAATTTTGCTTCAAGACTTACTGAAAATTGATGGAAATACATTCAGAAAATTCCTGAACTGCAATTTTTCTATTTTGTCATTTATCAGCAAAAAGTTGGAAATAAATAGCAGTGTTTTCAAGCCCTGGACGAACACTTTGAACTTCACCTGATCCAGATGACTCAAGCAACACTTATTCCAGCAATTTCTTCAAAACTTAACAAATTTGATGTGCAACCTCATTACTTTGGGAAATACTTCGACTGACTTGTCACAAAGTACTAAAAAACATTTTGTTTCTACTTTTACACGAGTTAAAACTATTTATAGAAATGAAACATCTTGATGTTTCATAATGATAAGACACGAGTGCTATATTTAGCACTCTTAATTGATACCGGCATTACAGGACATTTGAATGACTCGATATCCAATTTCAAGGAAAAAATCAGCTAATAATGCATATTTTTTATGCACTGGCAAGGTTTATGTGTAAATTTGATTTGCTCAAAAGCATAGGTAAACACAGAATTTTCTCGAGGGGAGTTTCAGATTTTTCTCCCTCCTGTGGGTGGGTTATGTTTTTCCCGGCAAAATAACACTATAATCTTGACTCGGGGGGGGGGGGGGTTAGAACTCCAAACCTCCTACCTTTGTGTATGCCAAAGCTCAAAAGACATTCAGAAAAGAATATTTAAAAATTTTTTTCTACATGTCGACAGTTGATCAATAAAAATCTTGATAGTAAGTAGGTTTTCAATTGAATTAGTTTTTCAAATGTTTACAATTAATTTTTATTACCAATCATAAATAAAAAAATTTTAATCAATATTCCACAAATTCCTTTATTACTAATTTTTAATAATTGGCGGAACACTTGAGAGGTAATTATGAAGCAAATGACCCAGTGCCCAATCAAGTTTAATACCCATGTCCTAGGGAAACAAAACACAAATATTAATTCTTCCAAAGCAGGACTTTTGGCCAATCAGCTTGGTGAACCATCATAACGTCAAGCAATGTTTTTAGGAACTTAAGACTTCCCGACCCCTTCAGGGTAAAAGTGTACCTTATCCATCTAAGGAATGTCCAAGGGAATGTGTGTAATGTCCCTAAACTTCTGTTCCCACGATATGTGAGATACTACTTCACAAGTTGAAATAAAAAACATACTCTATGCATAACTTTCATTTTCATACACAGCAATTTAAATTGAATTCAATGGTATAAACAACTGATAATTATTTACAAAAATTGATGTTATGACTTCAATCATAACACAGATATGGCATAAATTCAGATGAATATATATATATATATAGAGTATTACCTCTACATTCACTTTCTTATAGTTTTCATGCACAGGTAACCATGGTTCTTTATGCTCTGTGAATCCAGCATTCACGGAGCTGTTCCATTGCATTGGAGTACGAGCTGGATCTCTCGAATTTTCCTAAAAATTTTAAAAAAATTAAGAACTTACATACATTTATGTATATTTTTTAATATTTGAGAAACATAAAATTTGAGGCTAATTTCATGAAGTTCTTAAACATCACAATCATTAACATTTTTTGTTTAGCATTGAAAAAGAAATTTTGCAATATGATGCTGATTTTTCTTAAGATATCAAAAACTGGTGCACAATAACAAACAAAAATGATTTGAAATTAGTATCGTTCCTATTTCTTATATCTTGGTTACAATCAAAAATAAATTTTTTCCAACAGTTGAATGTATATTTTAATGAAAGCCTTAAGAATAATAAAAATATCTTTCACTATACAATTTTTTTATGGAACACTTTTTTTCATATAAGGTGCATATATCTATTCAAAGAAAACATGAATATTTATGGGAGAAACTCTTGCAGCAAGCAAAACATTTTTGCATATAGAATAAATCTTTTTAAAACTTTTCCATCTAAACAAACAAACCCTGGTCTACAGCCATTGTAAACACAATTTACTACCATTTTACCCTTATTAAGAGAGTGACAGTTGGTTTCAGAAGTGTGTGGTGTACTTAACCAACATAAACTAAGCTAACACTGCGTGGTAGTTATAAGTTAGTGTTGCCATCTACAGGGTACTCTGTTAATGGACCGACAAACTCAGAGGGTTGTTAGTAGACATCAAGAGGAACAAAAATTGCAATGTAAACATGGTGTCGTAAACCATGTTGAGAGGCACTTCAAAAAATGCATGCGGGTTTCGTGGTCACGCTGGAACAACAAAAAGTACAATAATAACTACAAAAGGATTTATTTGATTAATTATTACAAGAGTTGTTGGAAGTGGCGGCCGCTGACGTAATTGCACAATCTACAACGTTTTAAAAACGATTTGCAGACGCGCTCGAAGATACCAAGTATGCTTTTGATGTCTGCCGCGGTGACGACAATCCGCAATCGTGGCAAAGGTAGTATGGCACGGACAATGCCTCATCGGATATTGCTGTCGGTACATCCACTGTGCTAAGCCCGCCCATTGCCATATGCTTGACCGTAAATCAGATGCATATCGGCATATTCCTCGTTTGTGTAGTCAGCCATCATGATACTCATTGAAACAGACACCTAACTGATACATGTGTTTACTACCGAAATAGCGCTAATTTACGTCATCCACAGTGCGTGATCCTACTTCAGTGCATACGTTTCGCGATGCTGCTTACATCAGATATGGTGAGCGAACCCACGAACACATTCAGCGATCAACTGGCATTCACCTTTCGTCTCCTGTGGACTCAGGACCTGCATGCATTTTTCGCGATTTTCACCTCTTAACATGGTTTGCGACACAGTGTTTCATTGAAATTTTTGTTCCTCTTGATGCCTACTAACAACCCTGAGTTTGTCAGCCTGTGTATTTCACACAGTGTACCATTTTACACAACAGAACACCCTGTGTATTTCAAATGGTGAGTGAAGAGTAATGATTGTACATACCATTGTCATCATTTGTATTTTGTGTCTGTTGGTCTCCGTGGCAAGACTTTCTAATGAAGTTATCAGCTAGCATTCACATACCTTGAAGTTGAAAAACTACAGAAAACAAACTTCAACCGACCGCCACCACAATCGCCTGTGGGAACAGAACCCACTAGCAGCATATTTAAAACTGCATACCCCGCCAGATCATGGTCTGCCACTGTCTCAATGAGGAGATTTAAGCAAATTGTTGAAGATGGGCCATGCTGGGAAATGTGTGTGTGTGTGTGCTGTGAACCTAACATGAAGTTTGTTTTAGTGTAATGCTTATTATGTGTAGTGCTACCATTTGCAGGGCTGTAACTGATAGGATGAATAGTGATTTGACCAAATAGCAGAATGCCAGATATTCAGCTGTTATTTTGGCCAAATATTGATTTTCATAAAGTTCATCAAAATTATAAATAAAATTGGTGTTTTTAATTGAAAATGAAATTATTAGTAATTTTAAATGATATTGAATTTCAATTATAGAATTTATTATTTAAATAAATATTAAAAACTTTAGTAATTGAAATATTTTTATTCTCATGATGCTGACAATCAAATTTAGATGATATAAAGTTGAACTTGGTTAATTCAAAATCCAAAGTCACTGGAAAGAAGTTTGATTTATCCAAAATTCAAATTATCCAATTAAACTATCCTGGACCTATAAAAAGGCTACAATTTGCAACTTAATCTTCAACATTCATATTGGAGGAGGGTAATAGTTATAAATTATTAAAATTTTATCATCAGTTACGAAACTGTTTTCCAAATTTTGCTTGTCATTCTTATGCTATCAAGGAAGTATACTCTCGTTACGTATTACAATTTGTACTTTGACTATAAAAAGATTCAGATTTCGAATGGTACACCTTGATCCATAGGTTGAACAGCATATCAAGTGGTACACATTTTTGATGCACTCCGCTGAACAATATTATTATTATAATGTATTATAATATATTCACCACATATTCTCAAGAGATCTTTATGATCTGTCCAGTGAATTTGTTAGTGTGTTAGTAGACATCCATGCCCAAACTGGGATTCGAACCCAGACCTGCACAGTCACAAGCCAGCTCCCTAACTACTGGACTGCCAGGCGGCGATGGGCATTAAATTATAATAGAAAAAATAGAGAAAAACAGAATATTTAAACTTTTGTTTTGAAAATTTGTTGTTTAACAACTTGGTTAAATAAAACAAAGTCTGTGTGTGATTTCTTCCAGAATTTTTTAAAACTAAATTTGCAGATATAAAAATCATAATTTTTTCCCTTCCAACTTTGAATTATCTAAAACATTTTAATTAAACAAGAAATTTTAACATTAGACAGAAAACTCAAGGGGAGTTCGTAAAAGTTTAATTTACCCAAAATTTGAATTAATCAACTTCGAATTAACCAAGTTCTACTGTATTGTATTTAAATATTACTTAAAGAATCAATTTTTTCAACACTTCTCATAATTTTACATCTAATCAAAAATGTCAACCATTATTTACTCTCAACTTGTAATACATCATAAAATTTACTACTTATTTTCTTATTTTACCTCTTTCAGTAGCCTAATATGTTTCTTGTCTAGGTACATCCTTAAGTTAGTGAACTTCTGTAATTCATGTTCACTTCCACCTAATTTCAGTAGGATTATATTTTCAGTTTTATGTTTTCTCTTTATCCTAGAAATTCACCGACATAGCCTCTCTTACAGTACACAATAAAATATAATCAGCAATTTTTAATTTATGCGAAACATTACAATTAATATGGTTTTTTAATGATTTTATTGTGCTTGGATTTACTCACGAATACCTAAGCATTATTCAGCCGAACCAAATATCCGGCAAAAGGGCCAGATACTGAATAGTGGCTGAATATCCATCCCATCTCTAGTAACTAGGATTTTTGCCATTGCCACAACTTTAAAATTTGGTAATTTTATAATGGCCCACTTTTTTCCCACTAAATTTCACCAGCCGGGCAGTTGCTCTCCCCTGCCATCTGCCATAAATTTTTCTAACTATGAGTGAAAAGTAAGGGGCGCAGCAGCCCGGTCGATAAGATACTCGCCTAAAGTACCGAAGGATGTTTAGAGCTGTTGCGAGTTCGATACCCGGTTCGTCCTTGTCAGAAAACTTTCCTGACACAGGGGTACAACAAAAACGGCGACTTTCCCCCATCGAGGGGTTAGCGCACCAACCCCTTGATGAGTATGAAAAAACAAGCCTGCCGTTCGGAATCGGCAATAAATTGTAGGTCCCGGTCTAATTATCCCTCGTGTACAGAAAATGACTATGGTGAGACAAAAATGATCAATGCTGCTCCCTATGTTCTCTCCTGCATACACCTGCATATTCTCGACCGCTCTTCCTTGTTGCAAATATTTCCATCCTTATTGCTGTAATCAGTCAGTAGTATTATTTGCTGGGAACCATGTGAAGCTGCTTTTTTGCAATGGCCTTCTTATATTAAAGGCAAATGTATGATGAAAAAACAAAACTTTCCACTTCAGTTCTTGACGTTTCTTTAAGTTGGCCAGATTTAAATTTCTTTTTCGAGAAACTTTTTTTGGGGGACCTATAAAACATATATATTTTACATTAAAAATACTGTAATTTATTCTCTTGATATAGATCGGGGGTTTTCAAACTGTGCAAAGATTTTTGAAAATATTCTTAAATGGCTTTCGGGAGCCAGCAGAACTAGTAGATAAGCACTGAATAGGGGAAAGGGGTGATAAAAGTTTGGTAACCCCTGTATTAGATAGTTCCATTCTAATGCCTCACAATGGCTAAACAGAAAAAACCAAATGCAGGATTCAAAGGGAAAAAAGTCGTTTTAGAATTTAAAAAAGAATCTAACAATTGTCTCTTTTTACCAATACCTGTTTACCATATATCTCATCCAACCAAACAGGATGTATGGTCACCGTATTTGCAAATGGGATTTTTTAATATACTTATCATTTGGTTACTGTTATCAGAAAACTTGAGTCTCATTGTCATCACATTAAGCAGCACGAACTGTATTATCATGGGAAGATACATGGCCCCCACAAGGGAGGGGCTGACAAGGCTCCAGCCCTGGGGCCCGGGATGATTTTCATCATTTTTTTTGTTTTTTCACGCCATAAATTCACTATAAATGGGCCCATGAAAAGTCTGGTCTGGGGGCCCGCCAAAAGTCCCATCCTAGGGGCCCTGCTCTAGGATGTGGGGGCCATGGGAAGATATATAAGTATTTTGATATTTGAAAGCATTTCATAAACCACAGATGCAGAGTGTGAAAGAAAGAGGGAAAAGTACAGTGTTCATCACACACACAGTGTTCAACACATTCATACAACAAAAATTAAGTGAGAGAAAAGAAGATAATTATAATTAATATAATAATAGTTCAGAAAATAAAAACAAAATTAATTTCTGGCAAATAGTTCATTTGCAGTATTCAAAACGCACATTAGTTGTTCATTCAAAACGCACATTTCATCTACAATATCCATTCTGCACACCAGAAAGTTACGGAATAAAACTAATGATATAGCATAAACAAGCACTAAACCATTTCACAATATGGTTTGAAAGATTTTTTTTAAATCAGCAAGAACAGCAAAAAAATTGATTTCATACAGAGTAAAAAATATTTCTTTATATAATCATTTGGGTTAAAATTTTGAGAATCTTCTATATTGGGTATACTTACAGCTTTTGTACGCAAGGCAAAACTATCTTTCATCTGTTCCAACTTCAAAGGAACATCCTCCATAGTAAGCTCATCTCCATAATATGTAAAAAGCACACCAGGCAACAGAAAAGCTATCATTAAGATTCCATCAACCATGTCTGTTCCTACACGAGATGCCATTCTATGAAAGTCGTGGTCACCAAGCTTTGAAGATAAATCATGCAGAGGATGTTTCATGAAAATTGTGCAAAAGGAATAAAATTTTTATGGTTGATATTAAAATTGAAATAAAATATAAAAACTACAAAAAAAAATCAGAGATTGTGAGAGAAATTTAGTTGTGCCAGTTCCTATTATGAAATTCTAGTTGTGGGGGGGGGGGGGTAGATATAAAATTTAGAATTTTAATACTACCTCCAATCAAAAAATGTCATATAGTAAAATTTGCCTCAATTCACTGTGCTGAAAGAAATTTTTGAATTGAAATAAAATTTATTTAATCCTTTATCTACTGATGGTATACTCAAGCGCCACTTTCTATTTAATTCCATAATGTCCCTTACATACACTGTTGGGAGTTAAGTACAGTGAAACAACGGACACTGTATGAGGCAGAAACCTGTCTCAAACTGAATCAAAATATAGTCTGTTCAATTATTAGAACTTCTATTTGCACCTTTATGAAATGGAAATCTGTCTAAAATGAAATATTATTTGAGTCTGTTGACATTCCGTTTCATACAGGTTTCACGGTATAAAGGCCGCTAACAACTTTATGATTACCAGAAGACAGCACAAGTGTGGGGCAACTAGTTTTTTTGAATACGATGGAGATTTCTGCATAAGGATTTACTTTTATGGTTGCTGTTGTAAGCAGTTATTGTTGCAACTTTACAGAGGTGTTAAAGAAAACTGTTGAGGTGAATGTTTCTAAATGTATTTTTATAATTACTTAGTAAATTCATCTCTTTTTGAATGCTTATAAATTTTTGATTTCCCAAAATTTTCAGTCCATTTCTTTTACCGTCAGTATAATTTTTTTTAATGGTTTTGTAAAGCTGAAAGAAAAATCATTTAAGACAAGGAAAAGACTGGAAAATAATATTTTTAGTTTGATAAACTTACAATCCAATTTGCAGATTTTCCTTCAGGTATTGTATCTATCCATTCTTTGACAGTCCATAGTAATGTTCTACCTGTTGATTCTTTTCGCAGATGTGCTAACTTGAAGTAGAAAGGTATGTCTGAGATGGTTTTATCTTGTGTTCCAAAATAAGGCTTGATAAGTTCAAGTGACTCTACATTCTCTGTCAACAATAACCTAAGAAATATATTTACATGTGTGTGTGAAGTTATTAATACAAATACTCTATACCAATCTTATAACCACAGGCAATGTTTAACATTTTACTCTTTTATCATTTTTTTCAAGAAAAACTTCTATACTCAAATAAATTTGTGGTTTTCTACACATCCTTAACAGAATTGATACCACATCAAAGATTCTTCTTTTTTTTGGTTTGTTTTGAAATCAGTTTGAGAAACAGGGTGTATCTTAATCTCCTCAATCTTGGTGGAATCTTATATGTACTGATAGTAAGAAAATTCAGTTCTTCGTACAGCCACCTGGCAATTAAAAAGTTGCCCTTTCTCTCTTGTATGGAGGAAACATTATGAGCGATGGAATGGTACAGAAATTGGATTAGAGCTTTTAAAGATAGCCGCACAAATGTTTATGATGAACGAAGTGGGCGACCTTCTGTCATTACTGAAGATTTGTTGCAGAAAGTTGACGAAAAATCGAGGGAAAACAGATGCTTTATGATTTCGTCATTATCTACTGAGTTTCTTCAAATTTCCAGAAGTTTTCTCTATGAAATTGTGACTGAACACTTAAATTATCGAAAATTGTGCAATCAAAAACAAAAGACGTGGCATGTTGAGTAAGGGGATCGTTTTGCTTCATGACAATGCCGGCCCACACGTGGCTGATTGGACCAAAAATCTCATTGCCTCATTTTGCTGGGAGCAACTTGATTACTCTCCATACAGTCCAGATCTAGCACCCAGTGACTACCACATGTTCCTGCATTTGAAGAAGCATCTGGGTGGTCAGCGCCATGGTGACGATGATGAAGTCAAATGACCGTGTTGCAGTGATTGTCAAATCAGGGGGGGAGACTTCTATGAGGATGGGATTCAAAAGCTTGTTGTATGATACAATAAATGTCTTATTATTGATGGAAATTATGTTGCAAAGTAGATTTAGGTGCAGGCTTTCATGTAAAAAAAAATTGTTAATGAAAGTCAACTTGTTTTCTTTTTATTTCAAAATGGTAATGACTTATCGTTTCAAAACGGTACTTACTTATCGTTTCAAAACGGTACTTACTTAAAAAACAGACTACGTATTAAGGGACAAACTTGAAGAAATACTTAGCAAAATGATTCAAAGGTGCCTTTTATTAAAATGTTTCTAAATTCTGAGATATGTCCTTAACTTTCCCTTATTTTGTTGGGCTTAGAGGATACAGGACAATACCTTTTTAATTTAAATTTTAGTTAAAAAACAGAAAGACTATAAAAAACTAAATTTTGTATCCTGATGTATATATATCAAACTAAATGATACATCTGAAATTTGCATGTTATTAATATATTATTTAAATGAGCACATTTTTAATGAAAGTATGTTTCTATAACCAACAGTTCAAAAGATACAGTAAATATAAGGACTCAACTTTACACCCTGTATATATTTTTTCCTGTGAAATGCAGAACAAGTGGGAAGTTTTTTGAAAACATAAAAATGAAAAAGGTTGGAGTATGATAGTGCTAAAAGTACGAACAATACAGTAGGTGAGTGAGACTCGTAAAGAAATTATTTAAAATAGTGCAGTGATATCTCGGCTAACGAACGTCTCAGCTTACAAATTTTTCAGCTAGCAAAGATTATTTTTCATGATTTTTCTGCCTCGGCTAACAAACATTTGTTGATATGGATGCATGACTAACATAAAATAGTCGCGCAGTGAGCTGAAATTTAGCGCCAATTATCATCAGAGAGAATTACTGTCACTCACACCTGATTAATTCATGCCCACCTTGGAATCTTTTCACATATATACCTCTTCTCTTTCTGAAAGTTTTTGAGTTACTTCATGTAAAATGAAAGATTCGGCTAATAGAAAATGCATTGAAAAAAAAGAAGCCTATGTTTTCATAGCATCCATTCTTTTAGTGTAAAGATCCCTTTACACATATAATCTTTCCTCTCGTGCCTGGAGCGGGAAAGTTTTTCATGAAGGATTGGACATGGTTAAAAGTGCGGCATTCGAAGAGTGTATTGTCAGATAAAGACACATTCTTGTGCACTCCCTTTCTTGCGCGAAAGAAAGCCCCATTCAGAAGCTTGTTTGTATGTTTGTAAAGGAGATCGTGCGGTGAAATTTGGCCACTTTTGCATGGCGTGTGGAGTTTGGAAAGCACAATACTCTAGGTTCATAGCCAAAGTTTTCCCTGTTGGCAGATCTAATTCTGCTGGTGTTTGCTCGGAAAAAAAACTGAAATAGATTTCAGAAGCTTATTACTACTACAGGGATCGTTCATTTTGAAAAAGAATTTCATTAATAATCAATTTCAATAATTAATAAATGAAATTATTATTGGTTATTTTTGAAATTATAATTTTATGGAAAGAAGAAAAAATACAATGCCATTTTCAAATACGATAATGTTTTTTATTGGCTAATATTAGGCTCGGCTAATATTATAATAAGATAATTCGTTGCAGAATTGCATTCAGTAGTCAAAATGTTTTCCTATATGTTTCTATGGAAAATAGTTTAACTCTTTGTAGGAACTGCTAAAAATTTCAAAGCAACTTTCATAAAACACAGAGAAGCACTGTAAAAAAGATGAATACTGACCAAAAGTTGAAAAAAAACCAACTTCACAATTAAAGGAAAATTTAAAAAACGATGAAAAACTGAACATATTGTGCGCTGTGCAGTCAAGTTCATGATACATAGTGGAAAAAAAAAGTGTGTGATAGGTGGTGTGCTATGTTATACAGTCAGCTCATTTCTCTCTCTCTCTCACACACACATGCAGATGGAAAAAATAAGCTCCTAGAATGTCCAGACTATTTAGTTTGGTATCAAAAATTGTTGCATGCACTGAACTAAAACCATTCAAGTCAAAGGCTTTTTTAAAATGTATTTTCTCTTAGCTTATTCATTCATTATACATCAAATGGCTCAAAATCTTTCTGAAAGAGGTTATCAAAAAGCAATTCTGAGAGGTGGAAAAATATTAATCTGGCTCACGTGACGTTACTCATTAAATTCATTGCAGTTGTCATAAAAGTTTAGCTCACAACATAGCTGTTTTATGAGAGTTGATGCATCCATATCAACTAAAATGTTCATTAGCCAAATCCACATTCATTAGCCAAGGCAGAAAAACATTGAAAAAAAATCTTTGTTCGAAAAATTCATAAGCTGAGGCACTGATTAGCCGAGGTATCACAGTATCTTGTCTAGATACATCCTTCAGTAGTGAACTTGCGTAATTCATGTTCACTTTCACCTTATTGCGGTAGGATTCTATTTTCAGTTTCATATTCTACCTATCCTAGAAATTCACCCAGAAGTAATCTCATGGAAGAGACACACAGCACACATTGAAATATAATCAGTAAATTTTTAATTTATGCAAAAAATTCCAATTAATTTGATCATTTGATCATTTTTGTCGCACCACTGTCATTTTCTGCACACAAGGGCTAATTAGACCGGGACCTACAATTTATTGCCGATTCCGAACGGCAGGCTTGTTTTTTATACTCGTCGAGAGGTTGGTGCGCTAATCCCTCGATGGGGGACTCTCTGCGGCAGCAATTTTTTGCTGGGGTCAAGTCGCCGTTGTCTTGTCGTACCCCTGTCAGGAAAGTTTTCTGACAAGGACGAACTGGGTATCAAACTCACGACAATAAATGCATATTTTGAAGCTTTATTTAAGAGCTCAATCCCCTTTTTTTATTATTTTTCGAATATAAATATTTCTTATATTTTTGTTCCCCCCCCCCCCTCCTGCAGGTGGGATTTAGTGGATTAATAGAGATGTTTGTATTACTATATTTTCAAAATAACCTTTTATCGTAACGTTATTTCTAGATATGTTAAAAGTGTTCAATTTTTTTAGAAATAATGTCCTTCTGTTACTGATATTTCGTTCAAGTCACCGTTTTTTTGTTGTACCCCTGTGTCAGGAAAGTTTTCTGACAAGGACGAACCGGGTATCGAACTCGCGACACCTCTAAACATCCTTTGGTACTTTAGGCGAGTATCTTATCGACCAGGCTACCGCGCCCAAATTCCAATTAATACTATTTTTTAAAATTAGTTTGATGTATTAGATTTACACAGATATTCGGCTGAATACCTAAGCAAGATTTAGCTGGGACGAATACCAAATATTTGTCTCATCTGTAGTTATTAGCTCTTTTTATAATGAGTCTTCCTTCAGGTTCACACTGGACCAACACAATAAGTGATATGGCTGCAAAATAAACACAGATTTGTTAAAAACCTGAATTTCAGGTTTTTTAACCAATCTGTGTTAATGTCGCAAATTGTATCATTCTAGTATCGGTCCAGTGAGAAACTGGCCTAATATACACACATGAAATATGATACTGTTCCTAAACTTTTACTTTTAGATTTCCCACCTATCCCTGGTTCCTATGATTTGCATTATTTATATTTTAAATTGTACCAAACATTTTTTTCATAAGTACATTAAAAAATTGTTCCCTGGGGAGGTTTTTGGTTTTTGCCATTATTCCTTACTCCAACACTTGTATGGCAATACTACTAGGTTCAAAAAGTTTCAAAACTTATTTTATTATGGAAGAATGAATGCAGATAAAATCTATTTATTTTGGTGTTTCCTTCAAAGTAACTACCCTTTGCAATCATGCATTTTTGCCACTATTCATACAAACATGTAAATGCGGATTTCAAGCCTTTTTGCCCCTTAAGCAAATTCTTTGTCTGGGGAAAACGTCACATGGGGTGAGATCAAGGAAATAAGCTGGTTGACAAAGTATCAGAATGTGATGTTTTGACAGGTAATCTGACACCAAAAGGGACCTGCAAGTCCTTAAATGTCTGCATGATATGGTAAGATGCGAGGGACCAGATCTTTGGAAGGCCAAGTCATGGATGCTAAATCACAATAATGCGCCAGCTCAGGGGTCACTCCTGGTGTCAGATTATCTGTCGAAACATAACATTTGATACTTCTACAACCAGCTTATTCCCCAGAATCTTGCCTCATGGGACTTTTTCTTTTTTCCTCAGATAAAGAATTCGCTTAAGGGCAATGACTCTAAAATTCAAAAGAAGTGAAGTAAGCAACAACAAAGGCACTGGAGGATGTGACAAAAGAAGGTTTTCAGTCCGCATTTACATTTTTGTATGAACAATGGCAAAAATGCACAATTGTACAAGGTAGTCACTTCAAAGGAAATAGCAAATAAGCAGGTTCTATCTGCATTAATTCTTCTGTAATAAAATGTTTCAGAACTTTTTGAACGTAGTAGTACAAGCAGCATTTGAGTATTTTTTCCTAGAAGTAACAATAAATTTTCCCCTTCTTATCCTGATATATTATTACTCTATTTCTATTATTCAAAAATTTTAAAGTAACTAACTTGTATTTTCCTGTTTTCTTGGAGTAGTCATTCATAACTCCTCGCCATTCTTCTAATATAGCCAAGTTTTCAGGTTGCCCTGTAGTATATATATGAGTATGATAATAATACTCATCCTAAGGAAAAGAAGATTGAACATTTAGCAAAAATGTAAAAATCCCTTTTCATGTGCCCCATAAACACTTGGTAAAATTGTTTACTGAAATCATTGGTTGAAACTTGTTTAATCACTTGATGAGTCTGTACCTATAACAGCATTTAAGAGCTAAGTAATTAAAAAAAAATCAGGGCCTACAATTCAAACATTATTCTGAACAGCCAATCAAATGCTTTAAATCTTGTTTGAATTCAATCCACATTATGAATCTATAATATGAAAATAAGAATATGTTTGATATTTATCACACCTGTATAACTGGTTTATACACAGAATTCACCATGTGTTCAAATTTTGCTTTCAAATCTTATTATTTGTAATTATGTATAATTTCTAGATTTTATCCAATCTTCTCCATTTTTGAATTCGACCTTTGTCTACAACAGCGAGTAACTCCTGCTATAAGGAGTATTTTTCATTATTTTTCTTATGTTGTTTTGTTTTTGCTACTGATGAAGAACTTCCTATAGTTCCGAAACGCGTATAGCCGTAGCTTTTTTTGCAATTTTGGGTTCAAATAACGTTGTTCATTCAATTGTCCTAATCTTCTCTATGTTTGAGTACAACAAAAGAGATTGGGGAAGCAGGGCTGCCTTAAATCAATTTGCCTGAGGCAAATTGATTTTTCTGAAGCCACCCCCCCCCAATCTGTCTAGAAATGTGTGCCTTCTATAATTCACATGCTTAATCTCAAAAATCTTAACCAGATCTCATTATCCTGAACCCCCCCCCCTCCGGCTATGCCCGGGTGGACCCATACATTAAGATGCCACTATGGTGGAGGGGGGGGGGAGTTCTTTGGATGAACTAAGGATGGGTTAATTTTTGCTTTGTGCAGTCTTCAGCCTTTTAAATAAAAACATTCTAAACATTTTAATACATTAATTCACAAAACTGCTTTTGGTCTAGGACAATCAATCTTTCCTACTACCCTTTTAACACACACACAACTTGATTTTAATTTTTTTTAGAATTATTTATGAAAAGAACTTTCTACAAACCTAGAACATTGGTTTATTAGTTTTTTGCTATCTCCCATTGTTTTTACATAATTTTTTCCCACAATTTTATCACTATGATTTCAGTTCCGAAGGGACAAATACGTTAAATTTTTACCAGATATCATTGAAACATTGATAAAAAATAATAAATCACTATTTTCAGAAAAAAATTTGTCTTTACGCTCCACAAGCCTTCTTCTAGTAAACCTAATCTAGAAAACTTTTCAAGATTAATACAATGATATGACCCTAAAGAGTCAACAGAAGAAAAACAATGTACATTAATTAAACTGGTCCCCCATGGTATCCCAATACGGGGATTTCTATAATTTTATACAGCCAACATTATATAAGTAAATAGCAAAATTGAAAATTTAATAATTACACAAAATGCAATGAAATTGTTTTATACATACAGGCTCAAGATTTTTATGTCCAGATCTAGGCTCATCTCGAAAGAGTTCATCCTCAAATAAATGACTAACAGCATCAATCCTGAAGCCATCTGCACCCTTATCAAGCCAAAATTTTATTATTTCCTGTCAAATTTAAAGAAGGGATAAATATATTACAATTAGGACATCAGTGAATGCATAAGTTAGTGTCACTAAAATATTTCTCAAGTAAAATGCTTTGAAGTTGACTGTACTCATATTCAATATTTTAGAGCACATAGAGTGCTTACAAACACGTGTGTGTGTGACTGATAAAAATAGTATTACAGTAAAACCTCCTCTAACAGCCACCTCTGAACAACAGCCACATTTTGTTGGAACCAAACACATCCCTTTTGGCCCATTTTTTGGCTCATTTAGGCCCATTCTGGGGCCTCCTTCCAAGTTGGTCCTGTGCAGGTGCACCTGTTGCACCTTCTAGTTACGCCCCTGCTCCCTTATAATGTTGAAAGAGAGTTTACAGAATGAACTTTGCGCTCTCTCTCGTCCAACGAATCAGACCAGCCTGGGATGTTTTTGATTGTGATGAAACAGCTTTGTTTTGCACAGCCATGCCAAATGCGAGTGTTGCCGGAATAAAAGAAAAGATTTATTGATTCAAGAAGGATCAAGATTGTTTAACATTGCTTTAATGTGTTACATGAAAATGTCATGGGACGTCAGACAACCATAGCCCCCATCCTGATGTTTCACTCATTTTGGCACCTGTGTTGAAGTAGTGTCATATTTTTGCATTGTAAATTATATATTGTAAGTTTACAATTCTACACTGTAATGTCTATGAAATAAAAATTTTGAAAATGTCCCCATTTTGTTTCGGTTTTTAATAACAATAAATTCTGGGATTTGTCCTGGTTTCCCATCTGCCACCATAATATATACTAATAAAAATAACCTAATGTTCTTGCCTTGAGTTCATGTCGAACATCTTTATTTCTTAAGTTTAAATCTGGCTGTTCTGAAAGAAATTGATGCAAATAGTACTGGTTTCTTTCTTCACTCCATTGCCACATTGATCCTCCAAAAACACTTATCTACATAAATGGTAAAACATAAAGTTATGCAGTGAAACTGAAAATAAAAATTAATGACTTTTTATTAAACATTTTTGTTTAAATACCTCTGATAATTTTTATACACAGTGAAACCTCTCTTTTACAGTCACTAGAAGGACACAAAAATTTGTCTGTAAAAGAGGGATGTATGTTAAGAGGGACTTTACTGTAAAATAAAACATTAACTTATAAAAAGAAGAAAATAATTCAAAAAAAAAAAAACAAGGGCGAAAAAAAAATCAAAATAAAATTTGCAGCAAATATAAAATCTATAGGCATTACAGGTGACAAAATCTACAGGTGTCTCACATTTTGACATCTCACAATCCAAAAATAAACTTCTATGTACTTACATACATGTATCTTGTAATTTGGTTTAGGAATAATTTTGATTTTGATTTACTTTGGCATAAACTTAGAAGATCCTTGGAATCGTCAGATGTCACTTTTTATTAATCATTTCATGTTGGGTGGAGTTTCTGAATCCTTTTCGGTCAGGCTCCTCTTTGTCGGTTTTACTTATGTTACTAAACAATGCACAAACAACTGATAAAATTCTGAAACAAATTCAACAATTTAGCTAATATTATTTCATGCAAATTGACTGAAAAGGCAAGAAGACGACAACAAATTTGCATATACTGCCCGCAGGCAGCAAAATTAAAAAAATCCTGTCTCTAATTTTTGCTCATAAAATATTTATTAATACTATACCATATTGGTTTCTTTTATACAGCGTATTTTAGATACTCAATATACAAGAGAAAGCGTTGAGTTAACAGAAATTCATAAACTTGGATATGAGGATGCATGTGCACACATCTCTCTGGCTAAGTTCCTTACATAGGTTTACAGCAGATGTCACCACTACACCAACAATGAGCAATTTCTTTCCCAACCAAAAACAGAATTACCTAACTTTGTGAGATGTATACATTTTTAGGAAGTGCTTTTCAATGGAGATTATTTATTAATTATTAGGCATTGAGTGTTGTTTCTCCCCTTTTGTTTGTTTCTGAATTGAAGAAGAGATTGCTCGATTCTTTATTAAATTACTCTAGGACTGTCTTTAAGCATGGGCCCACTAGGAACAGCAAGGAAAACTTCTCGGGCGCATGAGAGCACTCCATGGATGAATGGGATCAGGTACTATGATAAACAGTGGGTGCCACTTTGGCAAATGACTCACTTTTCCAAGTGGAAATTCGAGCAATCGACAAGGGCCACATAATTTTAGGGCTTTCTGATGAAGAGAGGCAGATTTTTTATGGTTTTGTCGCCCTTCACTCATTATAATCAGTTTTTTTGACTACTCATTCCTTTAAAATTAGCAGCCCTAGGCTGATCACAAATATGCCTCTGTGTCTAAGTCACTTTATTGGTCAGTTCACATGCTTTCACATCCTCTAGGTCAGTGTTTCTCAACTTGGGGCCATATGGCCTTCTTGAAGTCCTGAGATGTTCTAAAAGGAGCCACAATAAGTAGTGTAGGGAGCCCACAGAGAACTGTGAAGAAATAAAGCTTCCAACTGAAATATGGTGGACAAAAATGTGACTACTTTCAGAATCTAGCAGAGCTGTCCATGGTATTAGGGAGACCCATGTGATGTTCATAGCTCAGGCTTCGTGTCTGTAGGGCCTACATGATGAGATCTGGTGCTATGATTCTAATTTATAAGTATGCAAATATGCAAGCTTTACCCAGCTAAGTATGGGGCCCCGAGACATCACTCATGATTTTGAGACTGCCACACACATGCATTGAACCCCACATGAAGGAAGCTACTGAACTCTAGCCCAGGTTAAGCATGGATACAGGGTGAGGACCCATAGGGTCGAGAGGATGGATTCATTGTAGGGCTGGGAATCGATTAACATTTTTAACTGGTTAATCAAAAAATTTTGACCAATTAATTGAATTTTAATCACCATACAATATGACCATACAATATTAACAGTGTGACCATACAATATTAACAGAGATGCTATAAAAATACTGTATATTCCATTCATTTCACTCACCTATTCGGTAGATGTAAACAAATATAGGAATAGGTTAAGAAATTGAGGCTGTCTGCTTCAAACAATTTGATATGTTGAATATGATATATATATAATTGCCAAAACCTGTAATTTCTCCCCTTGGACCATGTCGTTTTTTTTTTTTTTAAATCAGTCATTTTAAGTTGTTATTCACTGATTTCGAAACTATTTCCCATTATACTGTTGTTTATTTCCCTAGAAACTCCTTTCGAATGGTACTTGTGAGGAGATGAACTAATGCTTCCATGAATACAAGAAACTAATGTTTACAGTGGAGACAATGAATTTTGGTCATCTTCTAAAACTCCCATCAAACTCAATTTGAAACTGAAATCATCAGTTTTCGTTGAATCTAATTTGACCAAAATATTGATTCAAATATTTTTAAATATGGTCACTTATCCAGAATTTTCTATATAGAACATGATTTATATGACATCTAATTGGTTTTTTTTTTTTTAAATCAAGTCAATTCACAATCTTTTAATAAAAATGTTAATCAAACTGATTGAGCTGATTAATCCAACTATAATTTTTAACAGTAATTAACAATTGATCGATTAATCGGACCAGCCCTAATTTATTGCATAGGTCCATTGAATCGTTTTGTATCACAATACAGAGGAGTATCACATATAATTCGCCTATTGGGTGGTGATAAAAAAAATGGATCTGGTTTGGCCTAGGGTTCCATAGATCGACCATAGTTATAAAATTTCGTTCAGATGAGAGTATGGGGGGGGGGGCGCAAGACAAAATTAAAGGGGGCTTAGGCAGCACCACTTAATTTACATATTTATTGTCACAGATCATTGTGCCAGATTTAATTGTGGAAGCCCCTATGCAAATGAGGTCCCAAAGCTGAGCCCGGGTGGCTCTCGTGTTAAGGTGGATCTGGGTGTTCCATAAAGTAGTATACATAAATTCTTCAATTTAAGAATCCTCACTCCTAGTGAATAAAAAATTTCCAAAAACACATAATTTTTACAACTTATAACTTGTTGATGAAACGAGAAATATTTTGGAGCTTCTGATTCAAAAATCTTATGTGAAAAATGTAATGTTACTGTTTCCTGAATAGTTTAGTCATTCAAAGTGGTCTGATTTCTTTCCAATGGCACAGTGTCGTTAAAATTAAAAATAAAGAACAGCTTTGTGAGTATAAATAACAAGAAAATTCTCTTCGTTGAAAGTGCTCTGGATTTTGGCATCTTTAAGGATTCAGTATTTTGATCATGTGGAACCCTAAGGGTTCGGCAAAGCACCAAAAAAAAAAAAAAACTGTCACTGAAATCCATGCTCTAAGATAAAGATCATAGAAATTTTCTAGACGTTCAGCCCTGACTTGATTTGAATTTACAAATAGATTCACAGAATAGAAGTTAAATCTTTATTGAAAGCAATATACAGTAAAACCCCTCTTTTGCAGACACAGGTAGAACAAAACAAAACCATTCATTAAAGAGAGGTGACCACATCTGAGAGGTTGTTATGGAACAGAGTTTTAAAAAATATATATAATTATTTTTTTGCCATAAAAGGGGGGGGAAGCATCGGAGAGGATTAACCATTCAAAGTGGTCTGATTTTTTTTATGATATGTAAAGGTTGATATGATGTATAATCATATCACCTAAAAACTAGAAACGGTGTAACCACTGTATACTTTTTAGATATGATTATTCAAGAATAAGAAATGTTCTTGAGATAGGAAAATGTTGTACGAAATGTTTTGGAATTTTACACCACCATAAAAAAAATAATCTTTCTGTGCATTTATTTACTTAATATCAATAAAACTGGTGCATATTGCAATGATATTTTTTCCCTTACCCAATTGCTGGGAGGCAATCGTTCACCATTTTTGATGATAGGATCAACCCAAACATAATAGTCATCATAAGGTTTCACTTTTTTCACACTCTTCTTGAACCATTCATGCTGATCACTTGTGTGATTGAATACCAAGTCTATTATTATGCTAATACCTTAAATGAAAAATAATGTACGATCCAGAATTCTAGGCTATTCTAAATATAAAAAACAAATGTGAAAGAAAAATCTGTCAACATTTTTACACAATATAATCATAGTTTATATATTTATAAAAATAATGTCTCGTTTTATTCCTATCTTACTTTAATTCACTTTTTAATCATATGGGGCTGTCCAAGTACTACGTCAGCAGATTTTTTTTCCATTTTTGACCTCCACGTCAGCAAAAGTCAACAAACCTCTGACCCCCTAAGCTCATATTTGGATCAGAGACATACGATGGGGAAGGGGGGGGGAGGCACAAGCCCTTTATGTACCCCCTCTCCCATATAATCAAAAAAATATTTATTTTATGCAAAAAATATTTTAAAAAATCAGAGGAAAATACCTTTATATGCTATTATACTTTAATTTCTGTTAATTTCAATGCTATTTGAAGGCTAAGAACTCAAAATTTCTCTTTAAGAAATTCATTGTGATCCATCTTCTAAGCCATATATGCTAAACCCCTGACCCTCTGTGTTATCTGATGTGGCTCGCCACCTTAAACATAATTTTGTAAAAATGTGAAAATGAACTAAGCGGCACATTTACAGATCGGTTAAGTGACCCATGGCACATTTACAAATCGGTTAAGTGACCCATGGCACATTTACAAATCACTTGAGTGACATGTAGCACAGTTTTAGGGAAGTTAAGTGGCCTGCAGCGCAGTTCTACATCACTCAAGTTACCCATGGCACATTACTTAAGTGATCCATGTTTACAGATCACGCATATTTACAGATCACTTGAGTGATGCACGGCACAGTTCCAGACACTTAAGCTGCTCGTACACATTTCTAGAGCATTTAAGTGGCCTGCAACACATTTCTAGAACACTTGAGCATCTCAGACACATTTCCAGATTATTTGAAGGATCCATGGAACATTTATAGATCACTAAAGTGGTTTCATAGAAGACTTATCAATAGGAAGAATGGTAGTTCAGGTGACAAACAAACTAGGGAGAGGTTTTTCTCATTTTTGGCACACAGAGTAAGATATCATTAAGAATATTTCTTAAGAATATTGTTTGATGACATGTGCATCAGTCAACACCCACCTGGTCATCAAAATCTAACAAACCTGATCTTTCCCCCCCCCCCACTGATGCTGATGTAATATTTGAATGACCCCCATTAGAAATTTCTTTCATTTATTTGAGATTTTGTGCAAATGAATTTTCTTTGTAAAAATTTAACATGACAAAAGAATAATAAAAAACCAGTGATTTTTTGAAAAAAAACCAAAAAAAAAATGTTTCTGTTGTTGATACATAGAAAATAAACAGGTATTATAAGCACTAGTGGTTTTCAAAAATTGGTCAGTGAACAAATTCCCCCCCCCCCCTAACTATTACTATTTAATGATACATGCACCTTGCAATCATTTCTCTAAGGTAGTGGTTCTCAAAGTGTGCGTTGTGATCCCCTGGGTGGTCACATTAGTGAACTGGGGAGGGGGGTCGCAAGAAATTCTTCAAAATGAAAACATCCGAACAAGAATTTTTATTTTATTTTTTGCAATGTGAGAATAAAAATATGCCAAAGTTAAAAAATGCCTTAACTCAGCTGAACAGCTACTTACCATACACGTATCATGTAATGTGATTTTATCAAATTCTACATGTAATAATCAATAAATTAAGTAAATATTTATGCTGAGGATTCAGAAAGAATCAGGATTTAAAATATGTTTTTTTTTTAATTTTTAAACAATTAGAAACACAGAACGATGAATAATATGTGAATGTATAGGAGAAATGTCTACATTTTAGATTATGAACAATTAATAATGCTAGTGAAGAATATTTATGAAGCTCTTTTGATTAAGTGAAGTTGTTGAAAATATTGGGATGGAAGGCAGAAGTTGAAAGTATTGTGGGGAGTATACCGGGTACTTGATATAATAGAAAATAACTGCTGTAGTTAAAAAATTATTTTGTATAATAAAGCAAATAATATAACATAATGTAAAAAATAATATAAAAAATCAGCTGAAATTATTTTCCCCACAAAAGGAACCAAAAATATTTTTGCTCTGAGCCCTACACTTGTTGATGGTGACCCTGAGCTTGGTTACACAGTTATACTGCACCATTACGATGCACAAAATATGCAGTTTGTCCTAACTTGAAGCTCTGTTAATGACACCGGTCTTTAGATTCAAAGATAAAAAGCATGTGGGTAGTTTAAAATCTCATAATAAAATGCTTCTGCCAAAAACAACTTGATTTCATTCATAGTTGGTTATGGAAATTTAAGCACTTTACCAAAAAAAATCAAGAATGCCCCGGAAAATGGGAAGAATGGTCACACTATGTAGGAGGGGGTCTCTCTCTCTTGCAAATAAAATTTGTGTCAGAAAGGGGGGGGGTTCTCGCTTCAAAAAGTTTGGGAAGAAATTTAATATTTAAATCTAAGAAATTTATAATTAATTGATGGATGCTGAAATGTGTTGTATGTACATATGCATGAGCCTAACCTATTTCAGTTTCCTGTATATCTTGTATAAATAGGACACAATACAAGCTAAACTGCATTATAATTTGATTCAACATTTGTAGATTATGCATTTATTATTATGCATTTCCAATTTCTATAATAGTTACTCTCATTTTTTTATTCTGTCATGGATATGTAATTGTTGCCAGGCCTTCACAAATTCCAGGTTGCCATGGAAATGATGAAATTAGAATTAACGCCCAAAACTTTTCTTGTGAGAAATTTGGGTCTGACAACACTACCAAATCTTAAAAGTCAATGTCGGCGTGTCTGCTACTATGTAATGGGAGGTCATCAAGTCTCAGAACAGTCAAAAAATCTGAAAATTTATTTTGGACTTCTCTTCTTGAAAAAAAAAGGTAATTTACTCCTAAAAAATTTGGGTAGCACAATTTTTTTTTGTGAAGCCCTTACGATTAATAGAGGCAAATGCTTGCATTTTTAATGCTCATATCAACCGAATTTGACTGTATGCCTGTATATACAGATTATTTTATGAACTATTGGGCCAATAATGCACTTAACAATCTTTCCCATAGCCCTTAAAAGGGTGGGGCTGGCAGGGCTCTGCCCCTGAGGCTCGCAACAATTCTCAAAATTTTTTGGCTTTTTCACACAATAAATTAACTATAGAACGGCTCGTGAAAAGTTTGATGGGCTCGCAAGTAATCTCAGCCTAGGAGCCCTGCTCTAGGATGTGTGGGGCGGGGGGGGCATGGTCTTCCCATTTAGTTCCCGAGACCTCTACTGGAAGTAAGTACAACAATCTCTTACTTATATGTTTTTCTCAATTATAAGATGACTTTCGGCATTTCCAGTCAAAGTTATAGGTCAATAATGCTATTCACTTATACACCTTTCTCATTTATGAATCTTTTTTTCTTGATCCTTTGCACTGATGCATAAGCGAGTGATCACTGTACTATGTATTATTAAGCTTCAAGATACATTAGAGATAGGCATTTCATTTATAAAAATATTTTATAATATATTTACATTATGAAATACAGATGTAATGACATGTCCAGACTGATTCATTATCACTGAGCCGAAACCACTGAAGTTATGAATATGAAATTTAGTGAGTAGTTTCATTTTATGAAGTAAAAACCCGCTAAGAAAGTGTTTTCAAAAAAGACCCCTAAGGGTGTTCAAAAGTTATGTAGAGAAATCATGCTGAGCTGAAACTATAAATATGGAATTTAGTCAATACTTTCATTTCATCATGTAAGGACTAAGTATGAAGGGTTTTTTTTTAAATTTGATCTCTAAGGGGTCATAAAAGGGTTCAAAGGTAACATAGAGAAATCACACCAAGTCGAAACCACCAAAGCTATAATTATGCAATTTGGTCAGTTTCATTTCATGACGTAAAAACTAACTAAAAAGGTGTTTTTGAAATTTGACCCCAAAGGGTCAAAGATTATTTAAGCCCTGTTTACATGGAAAATAGGAAAACAGGTTTAAAACCCTCACCAAGAATTTTCACCAATGACTGCTCTTCATTTCTTTCCTTACGAAGGAAAAAAGTCGTCAAGCAGGTGCTAGAACTCCCAATGTTATTGCAATATTGCACATGTAAACGATTCTACTGAGAAATCGCTGAAGCTATAAATATAAAATTTTGTTAGTAGTTCTGTGTGAGCACACACTATTTTTTCCTCCCCAGAACTTATCTCTTCCTTCGTCCAATCAGGATCCAACAATGTATGTTCCTACCCCCATCCCCACTACCCGTTGTTCCCACTCTTCCAAGGCACACTTGTCATCCCCGTGTGTTTCTTGTCACAGCAG
Organism: Pholcus phalangioides; assembly: GCF_987345545.1. Classification (NCBI taxonomy): domain Eukaryota; kingdom Metazoa; phylum Arthropoda; class Arachnida; order Araneae; family Pholcidae; genus Pholcus; species Pholcus phalangioides. The sequence continues at coordinate 7,539,763 of NW_028301608.1, read as the reverse complement.
CATGACAAGTGTGTTTTGTTGGGAGAGCAGGATAAATTGACGGGGGAAGGGGGGGTAGGTACAAACAAGCATTGTTGGTTCCTGATTGGACAAAGGGAGAGAGAGCTTTTGGGGAGGAAAAAAAGAAAGAAAGAAAGAGTGTGTGCATGCCCACATTTTTACATACATATAATCTAATTCTTATTAAAACAATGGAGATTTGAAATACCTCTAGACTTAGCTGTTTTCATAAATGCATCAAAATCTTCCATATTACCATACATGGGATCTATTTCAGTGTAGTTGCTGACATCATAACCATTGTCTTTCATGGGAGATGGATAAAATGGACTTATCATAACAACCTTTACCTTCAAGTAATCAAGGTAATCCAATTCTGATATCAGGCCTATACATAAAATAATCAAACCATATTTGACATTCAATACAGTGAAATCTACATTTAAAGATAGTAAAGTGAGAAAGTGACAAAAATCATTTTTATACATGCTGCACATTATAACGTGACCCCCCCCCCCCAATCGTTTTAACAAAAACTGGCATTATAGGAGGTGGTTGTTACATCAAAATAACACATAGGTGGTATAATGTGTGTAGACTGTGGCAAAGATATGGTTCAATTGATAATGCTAAAAAACATTACGCATGTACCACAAACGCATATTTTTTCATGTATTTATCTTTTCAATTTTACATCGAATATCAAAATGCCAACAAGCTAATATTAATCAGTAGAGCTCTGATTTTTATTATGTCATATTTTTTTTATGGAAAGTCATATTTCAGGTTTTTTCCAACAATTGATTATATTTTAAGCATTTTTGAGCGATCAGTCATATTTTAGGAAATTTCAAGCAATTGGTCAATTTATTTGGTCATTTATCGAAAATTTCAATTGGGTACACTTTATCTTCTCCGAGACATAGTATATACCTTCTGAGATGCGTATTTATAATGGATTACTGCGTTTTTCTTTTCTTTTTTTTTTGAAAAAAAGAAAGAAAAGAAGATTGCTCTTTGCAGTAGCCATTTTTCTTTCTGGGATTCATGAAAGGCGTGCCAAGCATATACTTTTTAATATATAAAGCATATTTTTTCATTTTTATCCCTAAAATTTTTCGCCTGGGCCAATGGCTTACTTTATATTTCTGTCTAGTTCTGGCTCTGCACAAAGTTGAGTGCTCAGAGAGGTCAAAAGTTAAGAAATTTCTTCCAAGAGTTTGGTGAAAACATTTCATCACCGATGGTGATAAAAGGAAAATGCTATATAATGATATTACAGGGGTGCAAACACCCCTCATCTATTTCGGAGCAGCAAATTTCATTTTTGGAGCAGAAATTTTGAAAATGGAGCAGAACTAAAAACAAACTATGTCTGCAATATAAGGAGTAATTTTTCTGTGGAATGTCAAAAGTTTTGCCAAAAATGGTTGAAACAAATAATTCTAAATAAATTTCCTTCACAAATTAAAATCCATTTAAATTTTTTCTGAATTATCTTATGTCACTACTAAAACATGCATTACTGAAATGACGAATAAAAATTATGAGAATCTTTTCAAATTAAGCAACATGCATACTAAAAACCTAGGCAACAAGAATTTCTGCTGCTTGAACACCAAAATCTTATTCATCCTGATATATAAAAAAAGTGTGTGCAGAATATAATAAGGGTTTCCGTGAAAAAAAATTAGCTTCTCACAAAATTTGAAGGAATTATTAAATTTAAAAGCAAAATGCAAAAAACGAGAAAAATATAATAAAACATTGTCATTGAGATGCTGAACTTCTGAAAACAACTCGTGATTCGTAATATATTAACATGCTATTACGAATCACGAGTTGCTTTCAGAAGTTCAGCATCTCAATGACAATTTTTTTCAAATATTTCATGCCCTTGAACATAAGATTTTATATGTCTTATTCCATTAAAGCATTGGATGGACAGATTTTTCAATGTTTGAACAGACTTTTATTTATTTGTTAACAATGAACTCTCTTTCACTGTCTGCGTTACCATGTGCTAAAGATAAAAAAGCCTTCACCAAAACTGGAAAAATTTTGAACTTTGGGCTGCTTTCAAGGTTGTAAAGTTTGAATATGTCTGCCCAATATCTATCTATTCTCTGAACTGATTTCACTTCTTGTAATTATTTGCATTGTAGTGCAACCCATTCATCACACATAATTAATAGTTTTGTTGGTGATACAAAGTTGAGCAACATCCCAACAATACGTGAAGGAGTAATGTACCATCCCAGCAATGCACAAGAGGGAGTGCAAACGTTTCATTCTCTCCAACAACATGTTTTCGAAAGGTAGGACATAAATATAAAAAAAGATATCTCAGAAGTTATGTAAAATGAGCACATGCTCCTAGTGCAAACTCCTTCCTTTGACTATTGTTAAAAGCATGCCCCTCCCCCACCAATACAGTGGCGGACCGTGCGGCCATATTGGGCACCACCCTGGGAGGGGTGCCAAATGGAATTGAAAGAATGAAAAAAAGCTTTGTTTACCGAAAAAAAACGCCGTCAGTAGCGCCAAAAACAGATTTCGCATGGGTAGAAATTGTTTTCCTCGAGCCTCCCCTGTGTTCACCAAATCCAGATTTTGGCAATGTGCAATTGCCACGATCGGCAACTGCCGACGATAATCACACGACCGCATAGTGACTAGATGACAAAACTATGAATATTTTAGCTGGAGTTTTAACAGATCCCATTTTTTTCCAATGATCTTCGAAAAATGTCGGTAATTTAAACGAGTAAATCAATCCTCTTTTCGATGTATGCGGTCTTTGAACGCAGGTTGGCAGCCGCGAAATTACCGTAATTTTCAGTATATAACCCGCAGGAGAAAAAAAGGTCTCAGAAAAGGAAAATTCGGCATATTCATTCAGGGACTTTGCCGGTTAACCAATAACAGTATAGGACTTTATACTTCAAGGTAGTAGAACTACTTTCCAAGGTCAAGACATAACGCGATTGTGGTAGATGGTGGGAAGTGGAAAAAAAATTAAAGTCTCTCCCTCCGTATTTTTTTCCGTGTCTCGGAAAGAACGCGTCCCGTGAACAAAATTTTCATGTTTCTTTTTCCTAAATTCCCGGTATTTGATGCACTACAGTGCATTAGCGGTACCTCCGCGAATCAGAAACAAGAATTGGCGCAAATGCGCAGGGATTCGGCGCCTTAGCGCACCATGTAGCAAGAGAACCATTTCAGCGCAGTTTGGTGCAATTGACGCAGCTCTTGCACCCCTGATATTACTCTCTGGTTCTGATGCACTTTTTATAGTGTAAACATATATTCCATCTATAGCAATAACTCCTTCATAATAATAACTTTCTCCAGTCCCTTGAGTTATATGAGCATTTTACTGCATTTTATTTTATAAAATATGTTAAGAGTTCTTGCACAAAAGTAATTTGATGTTCAGCAACATTGCAATTCAGCTAAAGAAAGAATCAGTGAAGAAATCAGACATCTACTTTATGACAAGGCTTCTTCAAATATTGCTCCATCAGGTAATTTTTCCAGAACTTTTGAAAGACTTTTGCCAAAATAATTGTTTCTTAAAAGTTTCCTTTAAAAAACAAAATGACAGCAGCTTTTGAACATTTGAGAAAAGCATCCAATTACTCAGTGTAATTTTAAAACTTATTTAAATTAGTAATGGCATATGGTTGGCATGGTTTCCATTTGAATTTCGTGAGGCAGTTTCAATTTAAATCATTGGGAACTTTTTAATCAGCTAAATTGATGCATTTGATGTTTATTTTTCAATTTAATACTATGGGAAGCAATAACTGAAGAAGAAGAGATGAAACCATTTTAAGAAAATTATAAGGTCATGCATTTCCATGTTTTTTTAGGTCATAAATGCTTGCATATTGCTAAGATTTTTAGAATATAAAAATCTGAGATTAATCAGGAATGATCAAAAGTATTAAAAAAAGGTTTACCTTTGAAATCTCCAATCCCATCACCATTACCATCTTTGAATGCAGGAAGATAAATATGATAAATCACAGAATTCTTCCACCAATCTTCATCAACACCAGACATCATTCTAAAAGATATGTAAATGTGTTAAGTGATGTGTATCATTCATATATATCAAAACAAACTTCAGAATAAAAAATAATAAAACTCTAATGGTTCACTCAATAACAGTCTTTCTCACAGCAGCCATGGATTATTTTCAAAGATAACAGGCAGGTTGATTTAATTCATATTACTGTATTTTTACTCATTTTATATTAAAGGCTGAAGTATTTTTGGAATGATACAAAAAAACAGAGGAGCCAAAATTTGAAATCCCGCTTGCATCAACATATAACAAGATGGTTAATTCGGCTTCTGCTATGAATATCACTCCCATAGTCAGTGAAGTTCTAATTAATGAGTCCATGGTATCCCAGAAAACAGTCCAAGATAAACAAGGCACTCCTAAAATATCGAAAAGTTTCATTAATACAAAAATGCATACAATATATTTTTTGGTCTTTCGTTAAAATAAAAAGAGCCCCAAAAAATGGTTGAGTCCTTGAACTCGTTAAAATGGTGTTGCCTACAGAGACAGAGAAAGAACGGTAAGCTTAGTTCTGCTCGCATGGCACTTGACCAGGGCCGCAACTGGAAACAAAAACCTACTCTGCTGCTAGTATCATTTTAGCAGCCTCCTCCTCCTTAATTTTTAATAGGAAAAAGAGTAAACTTAGCGATTTTTATAGCCCAAGGCTCCAGACCCCCCATCCCTTCCCATATTTGTCACTGAAGTCTATTATGCACGGGCCCATGGACAGAAATTTCATTCGGGGGAGGGGGACAGTGATAGAACAATAGATTTGGCCATCCTTTTCCCTTTTTTCGGTCATTTTCTCACATTTCAAGAGGGACCACAGACCCCCCCCCCCCAAGTTCCCCATGCTACGGCCTTTATTATGCATAATCACCAGTAAAAGTGATAAATTTCAAGTATTAATTTGATTAACCAGCTACGCTTGGATATTATGTATAACCACCTGTACAAATGATTTTTTTTATTATCAAATTTACCAATGATTCTTGGGTATTATGCATAATCACTGGTAAAAGTGATAAATTTACCAACTTATGAAGGCAATTCGTGATTACGCATAATATAAATTTATCACATTTACCCTACTGTCTACTAAAGCATTTTGAGCCCCTTGCCTCTTTAGCCCTGCCTCAACTTTTAGTGAAGTAATATAGTGATCTTTTGGCCAATGAGCGTAACACAGGGTCGTCATTTCAACTTTTTCCAGGAGGGCCAAGACCATGTACTAATGTATGTGTGTATATATATCATTTTCAGCATACTTTCAAAACCTAGGGGGGCAACGGACCCCCTCCCCGAAATGACGGGCCTGGCGTAACCCCATATTAAAATCCAATGTATAGGCAGTGCCGTCTTAAGGCATGGGCCCACCCGGGCACGGCCCGGGGCCTCAAGAGAAAAGGGGGGGCCTAACAAAAATAGGATCTGGTTGAGACTTTCGAAAATTTGCCTGGTAGGGCCTCAAAAAATTCATTTGGCCCAGGGGCCCATGATGTTCTTAAGACGGCCCTGTGTATAGGATGGAATAACTCCACCTGGGCGTAGCCAGCGCGGGTGCTTCAAGTGCAGAGCAAAGCTGAATAAAGATTGAATTTTCAATCAATCAAGAATCTTGAGCCGCTTTGGTGCAGAGGGTTTCATAAAAACTATAAATTTCATTGAAATTTTGGAGAATGAATGAGCATGTAAATTGGTAGGCGGGCATTTTTCTTCAGGCAAGGGGCAAGGGGGTCCTCGGAAAAAACATTTCGCTCGGGGAACCCATGATACTCTCAATACGGCCGTGGTTAAAGCCCTGTCAGCCCCACCCTGGTGGGGGGGGGGGGTGTATTTAACCTTTGAACGCATTGCATTAATTGAACATTTAAGGTTCAAATAAATATTTTTTTTCATAACTGAACAAAACTCACGGCTTATCAACAAGATCTTGGCACCAAACCAGACACGCCCTTAACTAAAAAAACTGGTAGATAGATACAGATAGATTAACGTCCTCTAAAAAACTGGTGTATTATTTTTTTTAATTTAAACTTTTGTTTTGAAGGACTTTGACCATCGGATTTTCATTTCAGCAACAATAAATTGAACTTCGCACTCGAACTTCGATCAAAGAAGAAGAAAAAATCAAAAATATAAATATGATATTGCAATAAATATTCTAATATTCGTATATACAAATAAATTTCATATTACTAAAACTATTATAAATTTATTTCTAGTATTTCTCGAAATCAATGGTCAGGGCCGTCCATAGAAGTCGATAATTGAAAGAAAAAACAATAACAACATTTTGGGATTTAGCCAAGACTTCTTAGTAGAAAAACATATTACACAGGAATTGGTGGTTAAGAGAGAAAACAATCGAGTTCTTGAGTTACCGGAAATACTGTTAATGGTGTTAATACAAATACAAATTTGTATTTATACCGTATTCAACGTATTATTAAAATGAGTGAGCCTTCTCTCGAAGGTTTACCATCTGAGATTATTCTTCAAATATTTTCCAGTTTGGATTATACGGACTTAGTCAAGTAATTATGATAAATAATTACATGCTTACATATGTTTCAAAACATCGATCGCGCAATAATATCACCGACACTAAGGAAATCGATATTTAATGTTATTTAAAGGGACATGATGAAGCAGAAGCATTATTTATTTATACAAATATTTTAACGCTTATGAAAAAATAATAAGTCATTTCTTTTTTCCCCCCAAATCATGCGTTGTTTTGTAATGTAAATAATATTTTTGTATTTTTCAATGATTTTTTTCCTCCTAAACACTAATGGAAATCAGCCCAACAATTGCAGCTGTTAGGGGCACAAAAAAAAGCTCTTGGTTAAAAAATAGGGAACAGCTATAGTATAATCCCTTTTGATGATGTGTTGGCGAGAAAGACATCCAAAAGCATGATGAGAAGTTGCCAAGAGTGAAACAGAGTCATGCTTTCAGACATTTTTCTTGCTGAAGAAAAAATTGTCAAAAAGTCATAACACTATAGCTGTTAAAGCAAAAAAATTAACAACAAAAACAATAGCATTATCAGACTAAATCGGTGATTTCCAATGGGGGGCTCCATACCCCACAAGGGAACAATTGGATTTTTAAGGGAAGCAATTTGGGAATGAGTTTTTCTATTAAGGTTGGAACTTGAAACTCACCATTTCTATATCAGCTGAAATTCCTACTTTTTATACCATTTCTTGATAATTTTCTTTCATTTTTCACTCTCTGTGTTTTCTTTGGAATTGGCCCAGGGGTTCTCAAATTGTTTGTTCCAAAGTCCATGCCTGCTACTAATAAAATGAAAGCCACGGATACCTTTACAACATAGTATTCTATATACATCAATGTAAAAAAAATGAGTTTGTTATTTCATCCAAGTTCACAGACCCTCAGAAGTCTCCTCAAGGACCCCTGGTTAAGAACCACTTCTTGTGCAACTAAGTATCAAATCAAAATGTCTTTATATCAAATACAACGCCACAACAGGCAAACTGCCCAACGAGGTGGCTGACTTAAGAACATCATGGATCCCCGAGCCCCTACCTACTAAGTAAATGCCCAAATGGTTTTTTGGCTCCTTCAATGTGAATAACAAGAATTACAAGTAATGTGGTATCCCTCCCCCCCCCCCCCCCGGGGTTGCAAAAATTTAAAGAATGGCTTGTATGTAACAAAAAAAACGTTATGGAAATGTGAAGTTTCTCATGGAAGGGTGTACCTCTTGTCTACAACCATATGGGGAGGGCATCAGGGTTTCAGAGATGCTTTTGTGGGGGACTGGCCTGAAAAAGGTTGGGAACCACTTGATTAAATAGTGGATCAAGATTACAAATATAAGACCAGACACAGGATTGAAAATAAAAAAACAAGGGCTTGCTTTTTGAACAATACAACCATCCCTCCCGATATATAATTCTCTGGAATATAACTGTAAACCTGGACTTTTTTGATAATAATAATAATACAAAACTTGGGGCAAAAAAGTTCTCTCGGTTTGGTCAAAAACAGTCTCTGGGTTCAATAAAAACACGATTGCTTGATTATTCTAATGGCTAATATGCTATAAGAGTAACTACACTGAACACAGAAAACAGAAAAGGAATGGTATAACCTGACCTGACAATGATGGGGAATGGTACACCTCACATTAAAATGGAACAAAGAAATGAAAACCCAAATAACCCATGAAAAAGAAGGAAGGTCAAGTTTAGTGCCCCTGGTCTGTTTGACCAGAGCTAGATGACAAAGAACACCCTGTTTGAAAATCCAGCAGTTATGGATGAAGTATTCAAACTATCGCCACCTGCATCACAGATGGTGCTGCAAAAAAAGGAAATGGCAACCCAGCACCAAATAGGGGACCAGAGAAAAAACTCCAGCTTCCTTCCCTGTAATTAACTGGCCAAAAAAAATTTGCCATGGAAATGGATTTTTATCAATATTATATGTTCTCCAGAAGTAGGTTTTTCATTGCAGTCTATGGAAGTGCCGCTGTGGTAGTCGAGCGGTCATAGTAACAGACTCACATCGCTAGGACCTAGGTTTGAACCCCACTGTCACCACACTGGTGGTAGGCTGAAGTTGGTTTTTTTTATGGACTCCAACTTTGAGGAGTAAATGCAAACCGATCTTCCCATTAAAAAGTCTTACTACAGAGAGTAACAGGTCTGCAAGGTACAATGTTTCAAGCATTGTACTTTACTCATAGTTAGAAAAATTGATGACTGATTGCAGCACCACACGTAACAAGCATTAAACAGGAACAAACTTCATATTATGCACATTCCTGCATGTAGGCCTACCCATCATTATAAATTCCGTAGAAATTTATTCATTAAAAATTCTTTAGAGAAATTTGTACGAGGTGCATGTATGGTTAAGTAGTAGTTGCCTATGGAAGTATGTTGTGGTCATAGGCATGAAATTTATTAGGTCCGATTCCCCCAATATTTTTCACTGTCTCCATAATGCCTATGGAAATACTGATCCCCCCAATATTTTTCACTGTCTCCATAATGCCTATGGAAATACTGATCCCCCCAATATTTTTCACTGTCTCCATAATGCCTATGGAAATACTGAGTTGGAGTCCATGCCTAAATATTATCATTAACTTTACACCTATAGTTATGATATATGTTAAAAATATCATATAATTGGTGTATTTGAAGGGGTGGGTTGAATTCGTAATCATGAGAGGCGCACTAAGTCAATAATTCTATCCAAGAATTTAAATTTGTGAAAGTTATCAGGAAACTTTCAGAATAGCAATAATATGCACCATTCTTTCTCTTGAACACTTGCTAACAGCTGTGATTTGGTCGTGTATATTAGGGTTTCTAGATGTAGCAGTTGCGCTTGAGGCCAGCATTTTTTTACAGGCTCTGTACTATTCATAGATGGGGAAAAAAAACTACAGTGAAACCTTTACAACTGGCATTTCTTGTTAGCAGACACCTTTCGTTAATATACACTTTTCAGGACTGAAACAGGGCCTTAATGTATTTTGCTATACTACTATACGTTCAAAAAGTTCTGAGACTTATTTTATTGCAAAAAATGAATACAGATGGAACTGTATAAAAGGAAATTCTTTATCCTTAAGGGGCAAATTTTTTTATCTAAGGAAAAAAGAAAAAGTCACATAAGGCAAGATCGGAAGGAATAAACTGGTTGTAGAATTGAGTTTTATGTTTTCACAGGTAATCTGACACCAGGAGGGGCCTGTGAGTCCTTAACTGTCTGCATGATTTGGTGAGAAGCAACCAACCAGATCTTTGTAAGGCCAAGTCATCATCACATCTCCCATCATGACAATGTGCCTTGTCACAGGTCCCTTCTGGTGTCAGATTACCTGCATTTCAATACTTCTACAACCAGCTTATCCCCCCTCCCCCACAATCCTGCCTTTTGTGACTTTTTCCTTGAATAAAGAATTTTCTTAAAGGGCAATAATTCTCAGATTTTGAAGAAGTGCAGCGATGAAGGCCCTGGGGATAAAGTGACAAAGAACTATTGCAATCCGCATTTACATCTTCATATAAACAATGGCAAAAATGCATAATTGCACAGGGCAGTTACTTTGTAGGAAATACCAAATATATACCTGTACTTATTTTTTTGTAATAAAATAAGTCTCAGAACTTTCTGAATGTAGTAGTAGTTATTTAGAGATGTAAAATTCTCTAGAATAATCTTTAGGAGAATAAAGCCTGAGAGAGAGCCTAGCAAGAATAATTCTTGAGAATATTCTCTGAAAGGACTACTGTTATAAATAACTTGAGAATATTCTTATTATTTTTTATGAGAATATTCTCCGGTTATTTATAATAATAGTCCTTCCAGAAAATATTCTCAAGAATATTTATAATAATGTATATTATAATAAAAAGTCTTTGCAAACGATTTGAAAATATTCTCACCGAGAAGAATATATTCGAGAATATTCTCTGAAAGGATTATTATAAATAACTTGGGGATAATTTTTATTATTTTTGATATGAATACTTTCCAGTAATTTATGAATTTATGATAGTAGTCCTTCTAGAGCAGCGGTTCTCAACCTTTTTTCACTTGCGGAGCCCTATCCAGTAGGAGACACAGTATATAATTTCTATGGCGGAGCCCTGTTTGACTCAAAGAGCCCATTTTTGCACATAATTTTCATGGCAGAACCTTGTAGACCTCTTTTATTTATCTATCAAATTTACTGATTTATATTATTTTCCTTGAGTCGTCGTGGAGCCCCTGGGAGGTGCACATAGAGCCCTTGGGGCTCTGCAGAGCACCGGTTGAGAACCCCAGTTTTCTAGAGAATATTCTCTCTTCCCATTAAGAAGATGGGAAAAATTAAAGTGTCTAGCTCGCAACATTAAACTTTAAAAGCGAGAAAATTAAACCAACATAGCTGAATTGCACAAAGAAATATGAGCAATACAAAATTAAAATTTTTGTATACTGAAGAAAATAACAGTTCTGTATCTTCTTAGAATGAAGGTGATTATAAGAATAGAAAATAGTTTCCTTTAATAACAATAGCATGATCCTTACATATTCTCAAGAGATGCATGATCTGTCCAGGAAATTTGTCAATGTTAATAGACATCCATGCCCAAGCCAGGATTCAAACCCAGACCTGCAGATTCAGAAGCTAGCTTGCTAACCACTGGACTGTCAGGTGGCTTTTCCAATCAACCTTAGCTAAAATTTTTTGGTTTTGAACTTATTCCTTGAAATTTATCTAATTCCAAAAAGAAATTTTTTAATCTTTACCAAAATCTTAATAACAAAAAATTTTGAAACTGCTCACTATGCAAAAAAAGAATATTCTTTATGTGAAAATAATATTCTCAGAAATGTTATTTATTGAGAAATTCTGAGAATATTCTCAAACTGAAAGTTGTCATTATTAGTTGATAATAACAAAAATTGTTTTGTTTCAAATGTTTGTGGCAATGAAAATGGAACTATATTTTATGTAAACATAATTAATAAAAAAATGTAATTATTCAAAAGAAAAATTAATATTCTTGATTATTCTGCAATTTTTAGATCCGAGAGAATATTATTACCTCATATCTTTAAATAATATATTAATGCACACTTCCCATTAGCAGACAAAAAATTCATTCCCACGTCCATTATTTAGAGGTTTCACTGTAATATTGATCTTGCACTCTTAGACATCATCCTATGAGACTCATCCTAGTGAGGCATCCTCATGTAGGGTCATGGTATGTATTTCAATGTAATACAAGCATGAAAAACAATATATTGGATCATATATCAAACAGCATACTTTATTAATGAAATCATATTACAGTAGAACCCTGTTTATCCAAGGTAATGGTGGGGAATAGGATTAGGGAACACAAAAACCACAGTTAAGCCTAGATTACACCAAATGCTAAACACGCATACACAAACAAATAAGGGTAAAACACAGACATGGGTGATACTAATTAAATACACACAAAAAATTATATATGTGGCTTGGCTCCAATGGACATTTGTTCTTCGAGGAAGCCTGTATGGTTAATACTTATAACATTTTTGTTTGATCCATGAATGATATTTTTGTCTTTTTTTATAGTGTGAGTTATTTGAACCATAGATTTCGGGATCTGGCTGCTTATCCAGCAAGATGGAAAACGCTATGTCAGAAGTATTGGTTAGTGCAAGAGTAGGTATAAACTGATGTAGTCGAATCCCGTTTTAACGAATACCAATATAGCAAAAATCTCATTTTAACGAACACTTTTCTAATTTCCCAGATAAGTTTACATAGGAACAATGCATAAATTTAGAGTTCCTTTATAACGGAGTGATTTCTTCAGTCTCTTGGAGTTCGTTATAATGGGATTAGACTGTATCAGGTTTTATGTTTTGCTGAATGTGTTACTTTATACATACAGTGGATCCTACTTACAACATTTCCACTTCTAACGTTTTCATGATTGTTTTTTGAAAATGTTATAAATTGGGATCCTTCGTATTTAACTGAACAATACATTACTTATTTGCAGGGCCACAACTAGGGAGGGCAGGCCAGTCTCATGCCCCAAGTGCTGGAACAGAGGGGGCTCAAATTTTATTCTCAAACCTCTCCTTCAACATTGCAAGGGGGTGCCAAAATTTGTTACTTTTCATGATCGAGTTTAGTTAATACAAGCTCTAATAGTAATAAAAAAATTTGTCGATGAAGTCATTCTGTCAGGATTCAGCTGTATTATTTTCTAGCATATGATTGGAAATGATAATCACAAAAAACACAAAAAATATCTTTTCCCTCCCCCCCCCCTCTTTTTTTTATTTGTATTTATTAGAAAAAATAAGTTTAATGAGAACATTTTTTTTTTAATCAGATGTCCCTATAATATGACTTGGAAGGAGCAATTTATATCATTCTACATAGATATGGGAAGATATATCAATTGTTATGCCTCTATACGAACGTCATGGTTGAAAATTATGGACTTCATGAATCTAAATTGCTCTAAAATATGGCAAACTGTGAATGGTGAGTATTTTGAGAGAAACGTTATCATTTTTTTTTAAATTCCAAAAAATATTGTTTTTTCTTTTTATTCAGATTTTCAAATTATTAATAGCAAATACAGAAAATTTATTAAAAAACTGTGGCAGACAAAAACTTTGATTTATTTGTCTTGGCTTGTGAACCAAATTCATCTAATTGCTCTCTAACATTGAAGGTTTGAGTACCAAGTGAAAACAGACATTACAAGTATTCACTTCAGAATTCGACTTCTCACAAAATGATTGTAGGTCTATACCAGGGCTTGACAAATCATAAAAGAAAAATTAGGCCCCAGCCAAATTTCCCAAAAACCAAACAAACAGTGCAATAAAACAGTTACACAACTTCTAAAAATTTTACGTTTTCTTCAGACTCCAATTTAGCCATTGCACATAAAAAATTTCAGACACCAATGAGTTGGCCCAGTCTAATTATTTATCTTTCTTGTGTATAAAATGACAAACATGCAATGAAAAATTTCTTAATGGTGAAGTCTAATTTTCTAGTTATTTTATTTGGCCACCCAACATACAGCAAACGTTATTTCTCTCTCTCTCTCTAGTAATCAAATCTTTTATCACATTTGCATATACATGTGTGAAATTCATTTCATGGATTTATTTTTTAGATGGAATTTCAGAAGAGCACCTTAATTTAGTTGAAAATTTATTAAGGTTGAAACTACCAAATGATCTGAGATGTTCATACAGAATTCATAACGGCCAAAAACTATCCTCTCTGGGGTAAGCTTGTAAAAATTATAGACCTTCATCAACTGTGTATTTGCATACATAAATATATATATTTTTTGACAATATGATAATTTTCTTTTGGCTTTCCTTTCATTTGACCTTCATATATGTGGTGTTGGGATATTTACATGTTTCATAGCTCTTGTTTTAAGTGCTAATTTTCTGTCTGTTAACATGAGATTTACAAAAAACCCTCTTTGTAACATGTCTTTCATTTTTTTTTTTTTTTGAGTTGTTCTTTATCTCTATTCTAAACACTGACTAAAATAACATGAAAATTGTTGTAAAGCAAATTTTATCTATTGAATAAATAAAATTTTCTGTTTTTTTTTTTTTTTTTTTTTTTTGTGTATGGCTAAATGTGGGATAAACAAGATTGGTTTTAATAAAAGCAATCTTGATTTTTGTTGATGCAATGTGACTCAGGGTTGGTAAAAAAACTTTTTTTTTTTTAAAAACCAAAAAACGGTTATCAAAAGGTTTTTTGATAACGAGTTAAACCAAAAAACTTGGGTTTTTGGTTTAAACCAGTTTTTTGGTTTTAATAGCATTGACATTAAAAACAATGACATTTCTGAAAAATCATTCAAACTTCTAATAGTTAATTAAAATAAGATGTTTATTAATGTAATTAACACAATGCCCATATTAATTAATCTATTTCTTTCATTTTAATAAAAACTTACTTTTGCAAACTAATTATTTTACAGCTTAACTCAAGGAATTATTTTTTGTTTGAGAATTCTTATTAACCATATAATAAAGATGTTTTTCATAGTTACTTTTGATATGCTTAATTTGGACTTTATTTTGCAAAAACTATGATAAAAACTAGGCAAATACAATGTGTTTAATGAAGCATAATTAATACAGATTAATTAGCAATGATTTACCAGGTGTACAAGTATGAAATGCAGATTTCAGACAACAGATAGCACACCAATGCAGTTTGTGCTGTAAAGATTTGACACTGCACAATTTTGTTGTGTCATCAACAAGTGTCAGACGCGCACGAGTGATAAATTGGAAAAGTGTGTGCATAGTTTTGTGTTGTTGTGTTCAATATGTCAAAATTTATACCGAACAAAGAGCATTCGTGGACAGCATTAACTTTTTGTTTTCATTTGAAGAAAACTGCTGCTGAATCATACCGATTACTTCGAGAAGCTTATGGTGAACATGCTCCATCTTATCAGAACATGCTCCATCGCAAGATACGTGTGAACGATGGTTTCTGCTTTTCAAAAGTGGTGACTTCGATGTTGCAGACAAGGAAGATGGAAAACCGCCAAAAAAATACGAAGATGTGGAATTGCAAGCATTGTTGGAGGAAGATGATATGCAAACACAGAAACAACTTGCAGAGCAATTGGGCGTTAGTCAATAAGTTTTTTCCCATCTCTCTGAATGTCATCCCATCTCATCTGAATCTTTCTGCAGTTTTCTTCAAATGAAAACAAAAAGTTAATGCTGTCCACGAATGCTCTTTGTTCGGTATAAATTTAGACATATTGAACACAACAACACAACACTATGCACGCACTTTTCCAATTTATCACTCGTGCGCGTCTGACACAACAAAATGGTGCACAACAAAATGGTGCAGTGTCAAATCTTTATAGCACAAACTGCATTGGTGCGCTATCTGTTGTCTGAAATCCGCATTTCATACTTGTACACCTGGTACGATATATGGGTGATTATAACTTAAGTTTTGATTTTAAAACACTAAAATAAAAACCACTGATCAGAATGACTTGAAAATTTGTGTGAATGTTCCTGAGGCAATGGAATTTTGTATGGCAAAGGGGGGGGGAATTTTTAAAAATGTAAAATGGATAACGCTGTACTCATCCAACACATGGGAAATTTGCTCGCAGAATGGATATGATAGCCAGTCAAGGCAAAATGATAATGCAATTAGCAGGGCATGATTCTGTAATTCATGGTAACATCACAAAAATAAAGTCAATTAAACAAACAACTACAACTTACACAAGAACTGCTAAATATGTTGTCACCCTGGCATCTGGGATTTGTCCAGCCCTGCTATTCACACACTGATGCTGTTGAAATGCCGAAATGATATGGTTGCGCAAAATATTACCGCTGGCCAAGTATAGCATTATCTGCTTGTATATTTTAGTTTTTTTTTTCTTTTGTGAAAGAAAATTCCATTGCTTCATGCAATGGATCCATGTAAATTTTCAAGTCATTCTAACCCGCAGTTCTTATTCGTGTTTTTGGAATCAGAACTTTAATTATTATCACCCTGTATATCTTTGATTATTTTTCATAAATCATTTACTACTGTGCATCCTAACCAAATGGTGACCCAGTCCATATTCCAAGGAATTTCTACCTGAAAATTATTTGGAGAGGGATCACCGGCCACTTCATGAACTGGCCAATTTTGGGCTTTTATTACTGTACAGTAGAACCTTGATTAACTGTTGGTAATGTTGAAAATATGGAAAAACTAATTCAGTACTAAGCCTGGTGGCGATATACAGTATGAGATGTGCTGCTTCCCATGGATAGAAAATGAAAATGTCTGTGAAGGTAATGTAACTACACTGGTCTTTGTCCTTAAAGAGTAGCTGGTCTTTTTTGGATAATAAGACCACCTTGCCTTAGCATGCCAGTGAAGTCACTACTGCTGTTGCTTCTTTGTGAAGAAAAAAAAAAAAGCCTGTGAGATAATACATCACCACCACCACCACATATGTGTGATGCAATCCTCATTCATGAATTTGCTTAAGATATAGAGCATCAGAATGTAGCGCAAAGTTAGAAAATGCAGTAAGAAATGGTTTGATACTATATATAATTTTCAGCAATTAAGATATTTAATATGAAAAAAAATTTATATTCAGGCCACTTTTACGAGATTGTTTTGAAAAAAAACACTTATATCATCTTACACAATTTAAAGATATACCATCAGAATGTACCCAAGAATAGGAAATGTGGCAAATCAAATCAAACATTTTGGCTAATAATGAACCAATATAATATTTTTCAGGGGAAAAAATTATATTTAGGTCACTTTTATGTGATTTTTTGAAAAAAAACCATTTGGTTAAAACCAACATGGTTTAAACCAAACAACCCTGAATTATGACTTACATCTAAATTACATTTGAATGACTAAAAGTTTAGTTTTAAAATTACAAATAGCCTATATTTTAAGAAAATTCAATCGGTTGAAAACTCTGATTCTGAGTTATTGGTGCTCAAAATATCTCTACCATAAAATATCATCAAATACCACAGTTAAATCTCCTATTAATTTAAATGGCATAAAAACGAATTTCAATATTTCAGTGAAATAATATCTGAAATGAAGTCAAATGAGATTCTGGAAAATTGTCATTGCATTTCTTGTTCCATCATCTTCCCATATTTTCAGAGAAAAATGTTTGCAAATGAGAAAAATGTTTGCAAATGAGAATAATTTTTTTGCTGGAGTTTAGATCCATTCAACTAATCACTGAAAATTTGGTTTTCCAACTTTAAGGTGCAAATGTGACCCAATCTTCCATTTAAAAAAAAAGTCTCTCCACAGAGAGCAACATAATAATTACAAAATGAAAAATTTGACATTGGGGATCCTATAAGTACTACTATTTAATGGAATGTTAGGTAACATTTCTTTGCAGAATTTCTAATGAATTGGTACATTCCGGAATGTATGTTCTGAGTGTATGTGTGACCCTAATGTATTTATGTTGTCAGAATTGTGCTTGTTTCATGTTCATCTGGCACTGTCCTGTCTCCTATATTTGGAAGTAAAGATGGTAAATGGTTGAATTTTTATGTTATGTGAGTATCGTATTGTAGGTCTGCCTGCTGTCTGCAGAGAGACTTTTTTAAACAGGGGACTGGAATTGTCTCCACCCCTTAAAGTTGGAAAACTGTCGAAAACCAAAACTTCAGCCTACCACCACTGCGCAGTCAACGAGGTTCGAACCAGGATTCTCATGATGAGAGTCCAGCATGATGCCCACACAACTGCATAGCAGCTAAAAATATCCTGCAAGTACTGAAAAATTTGACTAGAACTTAAAATGACAGACTTTAAAACTAAGGTTCCGTTGATTTTATCATAATTTCAAAGCTTCTATTACTTAATTCTACTCTTATTTGAAGTAGTTATTTTGGGTAAGACCTATCTTGTATGTGTAAAATTCTCACACACGCACCACATCTTTAACAACAATAACAATACTTTATTAGTGAGAAATATTGAATACAGAGAAAGTGGAAAAATTACCAAGAAGCCAAATGGTCCTTACTGGCAATCACAAATTACAGTTTGGTATGAATTATATGAGCAAGTAAACATAAAAACAAAAATTAATTAATACAACATGTGGTATGCAGAAAAAAAAACTAAACACAGTATGAATTAATAAGTTGTGGTGGCCACAGGCATGTAGTGATGATATACTGATAGTAGAAAAAATGTGAAAAATTTTCATTTTGAGTATTATGTTAATGAGAGAAAGGGGAAGCTATAGGAGAGGGAAATTTAACCCAAAAAAATTCTTCAATATCATTTATTGAAAACAGCATTTAAGTTTCTTTTTTATAGCTAGTAATGTGAAGTGTTGTTGTTAAGGAGTTGATTAGGTAAAGAGTTATAGAATTTCGGGAGAACATATGAAAAGTGTTTCTTATCAATCGTTTTATAGATTCTAGGGAGTAAATAGATGGAGTTGATTCTAGCAGAAGAACAAAAGGTGTTCAAAGGTAAAGAATGTTGCTTTTTAAATAAAATAACTATTGATTCAAAGAAATAGAGATGTCAAAGGGGTAAAATATTTAGAGAATGGAAAAGTTCAAGTGAGGGAGTACTATAATTCTTAGTTATCAGTCTAATTATTTTTGTGCAAAGTAATCAAAGGATATAAATTAGTAATGTGGTCTTTAAAGACAGCATGGTTAAAAATAGGCCTAAACTTTAGGTATAGTGTTTCTTTACAAGAGAGAAAAGGTTGAAAGAAAAAAGTGAAGTTGTGCTTTGCGTCTTCCTCTTTTTTCTCCTTTTTTTTGAGTCTTTTTATTATTTTTGTTTAATATTTGGTCAGGTACATCCTTTTTCAGTTATTAAATCTTAATTCTTTTTTCTTCTTTCCATTTTGGAAACTTAAGCTCAGTGGAATCATATTGTATCTCTTGTAGGTTAATGGGAAGTATGAATATCCATACTCATCACAGATCCGAGAGTTTATTAGACATGGATGCTATAATAGCTTGTGACCCAGTAGGTTCAGTATTCTTTCTGGTTCTGTAATTGTAAATCAAGTTTATATATCGGTTATCTTGTTGTACATAATCTTATAATATTTATATAATATTTACAAACTTTGTGATAAATTTTAGTTATTAATATTTTTAAAGAAAAAAATGATTTTTTTTCAATTTTGAGGAGCAAGAATTTAAACTATTAATAAGGCACCAATTATTGGTTAGTAATGGTTCAGTCTACCATCTAGTGCAAAATTTTTCAAACTCTTTGTCTCTTTGGTCCTTCTGAGTGTCAAAAATCTGTTGCCTCATATTCTGTAGTTTCAAGTTAGTGTCTGAAAAAAAAATTCAATATTTATCATAAGCAAAATATTATATATATACACTATCTACCAATAAGTATTTGGACACCTATGCAAATGACGATATCTGCGGTCCTGAGATACGTCACGCCCTCTGCCGGTATATATCGTGTAGGAAACAACATCGGCATTAGTCGCATGCAAGATGCTGCGCAGTTCGGAGCTCTCTGATTTCGAGAAAGGTATAATTATCGGGTATCACAAAAATGACCGATCCTTAAGGGACAATTTAGCGAGCTGAAGTACCCAAAATTGACAGTGGCCTATGTGATTAAGAAGTGGAAGGTGAGCTGTGATTGTCGGAATTTGCCCCGAGTCGGCAGACCAACGAAACTGGGAGATAGAGACCGACGGGTGCTGTCCAGAGAAATTCGGAAGAACTGCACCCAACCGATGGCCCTCATCCGCGAGGAGTTTCAACAGGCATCCGGGAGTATTGTTTCAATGAATACCATCCGTAAGGAAGCACATCTGATTGGTTTTCATGGTCGTGCTGCTGCTCATAAGCCTTTGATCACAAAGTCCAACCGCATTGCTCGGTTAATGTGGTGCAAAGCACATCGAAATTGGACCGTAGATCAGTGGAAACGGGTTCTTTGGAGCGACGAATCAAGGTTCACCCTCTACCGTTCGGATGGCAGGGTCTGGGTCTGGCGTCTGCCTGGAGAACGTCTCCTGCCAGAATGCATTGTGCCAACAGTCAAGTTCGGCGGAGGTGGAATTATGGTCTGGGGGTGTTTCTCCTGGTATGGAGTGGGACCCTTGGTCCCCATTCATGGTAAGCTCAACGCCGATGCCTACTGCACTATTTTGGATGACAATGTGCTTCCTACGTTGTGGCAGTTTTACGGGGTGGACCCCTGTTACTTCCAGGATGACAATGCCAGCTGTCATACTGCGAGGTTAACCAAGGCTTGGTATGGTGCCAATGGGGTTCATCGAATGGATTGGCCTGCCCAGAGCCCAGACCTGAACCCTATCGAGAACCTCTGGGACGAGTTGGATCGCCGAATTAAGGGGTGCCCTACCCGTCCAAAATCGGTGAAGGAACTGACATGTCTTCTCCAAGCCGAGTGGAAGAAAATACCACTAGCCGTCACACAAGGACTTCTGGAAAGTATGCCCCGGAGGGTTCACGCTGTAATTGCCTCTTGTGGAGGCTCTACCAACTATTGATTTTGAATAAAGTTAGTTTTTCTTTTCTATCACAGGTGTCCAAATACTTATTGGTGGATAGTGTGTATATATATATATATATATATATCATTTTTTACTTATCCCTGATTAGTTTTTAAAAGTTCAGAAATTCAAATACCTCCTACAGGAATTGAATGAATTGATTCTATTTATTTAGATGGCTTCTCGCCAAACTTAAAAAATATAAAAATTTTCAACAAAAAATTTTTTTTCACATGCCAGTACTTAGCAGCTAAGAATTATAATTAACGTACAAATATTTATCTGTTGGTGCTGACCTATATGTAATTCCATTACTAATGACCTTTTTTTTTTTTATTGTTTTTTTGTTTTTAAAAAAAGATCAATCCTCTTATGTTATATTAATTCCAACAAAACAAGCATTCACATTCTTAAAGTGCTGATTAAGTTGGTAAAAGGTGTTTAAATACATCATAGATCTTTTTCCAATAGCTTGCACTTGCTTATAGTTGACCACCATAAGTAAAAGCAGACTGACCTATTAAAACTTTGCTCATTTCAAAAGTATGTAATGATAATTGGATGTCATCAAAGTAAATATGGATAAATTCCCTACATCAGAAGGTAGAAAAACATGTTTTTTTCGTAACATAAACGACACTCAACATGCAACTCCAAAAATTACACACAACACTGAATAAAGATTTTTTCAGTATTTGTGGCAGTTGTTAGTTTTTACTAATAGTCTTAACTCTGCAAATTTAACACTATTATACTGGTAAATTAAATGTTCTGATAAATAGAATAAATATTTGTAAGCTATATCTTAGAATATACTCCTGTTGAAAAGTCAACATTGACAGATTGTAATGCAAATCTTAGTTTGACTGTTTACTTTGAATGATGATTTATGTGAAGGTTGCATTTTACAAAAATTTTAACCACTTTCCTTAATTATAGAAACATGTTCTCCTGTGTGTGTCTAAAATGCATTAAAGCTGTGCAGATTAGTTACAGCTAACAACTAAAAGTTCTTATCCCTCTGAAAATATGAATTCAGGTATTGATAAAATGCTCATCTTGTGAGTTTTCAGGTTCTTAGTACATTCTTTGTTTCATGTTTTTCTTTTATTTCCTCCAATTTTTGTTTTTTTCAAAAATGACTGGTTGTAACCTCACTGTTGAGAAGATATGAAAGTTTTTTTCTTTCATTGAGTATTATGTATTAATTAATATGTATTAAAATAACTTGAATACATACTCACATATTCATTAGACTACTGTAATTAGGTATGGGTTAACCTTAAAAGATGATAAAACTATAAATCTTGCATCAAAGAAGTCATTATTTTTCATGGAGTTTCTCTCCAAGGGTGTTTTTATAATAATGAGGTAATACTCTTCTGGAACAGAAGATGCCAGATGCAAATATTCAGTTAAAATCCAAACCAAAATTCAGGTGATTTTGAATGATGAAGGCATCAAAAAGTAAATAAAAAATATAATAAACTGCATAGCCATTCAGAGTTAGGAAAACCTCACACACTTTTTCTGAGCTATGCCACCACAAGAAGCAGAGCATTGCAGGACATTATGTAACCAATAATGCAAACAAAAAAATATTTTTAATGGTGTCTATAAGTATGTACACAAAGACTGGTGTACATTTTTTTTTCATTCAATATTTTTCTATTAGTTTTAATTCAGATTTATTTGAAGAATACTCAAGACACTTAAAATTGTGTATCTTGAATGCATTCATGTTCAAGTTTGGCAAAGTACATCTTTCTTTTTTGTATGCAGATATTCATATAATACATTTCATGCAGTCTATTTCAAATATTTTAGTGGCTTCTATTTCATTATAAGTTGTTTCTTTAATTATTATAAATGGTTTTATTAAGGGAAAGGAAAGCGAATTCCAACTAAATTTTATATCTTTACTGTGATATTAATTTATCTTATGTTGCTAGCCAAAATAGAAGGCTTTTTACTATATCATGATGAGCTAAGTCATCATCAGATTTCATTGAAAGTTTGGCCATTTCTGTGATGTATGGCAAAAACTAAAATGCATTTTTAGGAAATTATATTTTGATTTAAGATTTTTCATTTCCTTATATTTTCGTATTCTTATTACCATGAAATCTACTTTTAAATTGTTTACTTTTGTTATTTGTTTGAAAATGTACGAAATAAAATTTCTCATTTGTGTTTCGTTCCCCCTTTTCCCACAATTTTTTTCAATGCATCGACTTGCCTGCCTTTATATAACAAACCTCTATAAAACCAGAGTATGAAAAACCTGATTTCTTCATTTAAATTAACTGACTGCTTATATTAATTAAAACAAATCTAATTAATCATTAAGAATTCATATTTTTCACTGACACTCTCAAATTTAATTCAGCATTAATGAATAAACTAATAAACAATAAGAAACAAACTAATACAACATAAACAAGCAAACTACAAGCAAGAAATATGAACACCAAAAATCTGTGTTTATGTAACATGAAAGGTCATTGATTTAATTTAAATTTTATTATTTGAATATCTTTCTCAGTGATTTTTTTAACCAAGCTGATTTAAATCTGTGTACCCTGTATAAAAAACTAAATTTTCCCTGAAACACTCACATTTGCTTTGATTGATATTGAATTTCTTTATATAACAAGTTTTTTATTGAACAATAGTGACTTAAATAAATAGTGATGTGACTATATTTAAAAAATAGTCTTTAATCAATTTTTTTCCGTGGTGTCCTGGTGTTTTAGGTAGACAAACATTAATTCATTTCCGTTAGAACTCCATTTGCAAGTTTTTTATTTGTTTTATTCACACTAGGATCGTGAAGGTCTACGTGGTTGTATACCGGTAACTTTTTGCATTCGCACTGGAACCTCTCAGTATCTAGCCATCACAGATGAGGAAGGTTATGATATCAATACTGTTTTTTACCTAGCTGGAAACGAAATGAATTCAGGCTCATCGTTCTTCATGTATCCATTTCAGACTTACAATACCAACCGAGATGCTTTTATAACTGGTAATAATCCATGAAACTTTCTTGAAACATTTAAAGTTTCTAGGCTGCTATTCTATTTTTTCCATTCTTAATTTAGACAAGCCTGAAAGTTCAAATTTGTTTGAAAGAAGTAATTTTTTTCATGTGTTTCTAACTCCCATAGCGAGGTCATTTCAAGAATGGCTATCAAATTATGCCACATTTCTAGTTGATGAAAATCCTGATGTTGGAGATCATCAGCTTTATTTGTAAGTTCATAAAATATTTCATTGAGTATATACCAATAGACAAGTTTTCAGTATCAAAAAATGATTCCCGAATTGTGTTCTACTGCACCCTAAAGTGCTATGACGTCTATCAGGGTTACAGAAAGATATTTTAGAGACAAAATTTTATTGAAAGTGGTAATGACTCCTAATGACTCAGCTTTTTTATGCAAGTATATTACAAGATCAGTTCAGATGACTCATTTAAAATATTTTTTTATAATTTCTTTACAGTATCAGATTAACACTGCTCAAAATAATTAAGGTATATTCATTATTCATTTACATTTATTAAAATTTAGAGTTGATGATTAACTCTTGCAATAAAACTCTTTCTGAATACCTAATAATGTTTGTTGTCAATAATTTATCATTTAAAATGTTTAAAAATCACAATTAAATAGAAATTACATTTCCCCTTAATTTTTTTGAGCAGTGTATTAATGAAACAATTATTTTCCGGATATTATGCTGAGGTGAGCTCGGAAAGAAAGTCATCACGTCTCCGCCGGGACTCGAACCCAGGCCCTCTTGCATACCGGGCAAGCATGCTAGAGGTATGCAAGAGGGCCTGGGTTCGAGTCCCGGCGGAGACGTGATGACTTTTCTTTCCGAGCTCACCTCAGCATAATATCCAGAAAATAATTGTTTCCTTGATATCTTTGGCTGAGAAAGAAGCCATCTATATCTCTCTAAGTGTATTAATGGTTTGTTAAAAATCTCACATAGTTTTGTTCGTGTAAAAAATTATAACATTAGAGAACATCCCATTTGACTTGATGCGACAATGTGCAAGTCAGACCACAGCTGACTTATGGGATAAGCCAGAATGCTGAATCTTGATTTGTATTTCATTCCTTCATCCTTATATTTTTCATCTATCATACACGTGTACTTTTAAACAGTCACTCAAGTACAATTTTTTTTCTACTTGTTATATGTATGAAAGCACTTGTGTAAATCGAATATTTTCTAAGCTTTCTTCAACTTTGCCATAAAAAAATTTATCTGGTTTTTTTAATTCAAAGTTCTTATTAAAATATACCTACCTGCATGACTATAAACTTCCAACTGCATATAGTTTACTGTTAAATGCATTACTAATAGCCAAATATTATTTTTAAATTCAGAAATTTGTATATCATAGTATCGAGTGTCAAAATTTTTAAAAGGCTAAAAAATATTACATTTTTTGATTCTTCAACAGATTTCATCACGATCCTGTATGTATTGCTACTACAGGATTTGTAAGTGTTTCTGTTGCAACATTTTTCATGCCAGAGCTTAGCAAAGTTACTCCTCCAGAATTTTTTCACACTTACCGCATCACGTAAGTAATTTATTTCTCCGTAAATCAATATAATAATGTGGATGTAAACTTTATATAAACCTGTCTAGCGAATCACAACTTTCTAGGTAGTTCGAAATGTCTTATGTGTCTTACGGTCTTTTTTTTTTGTTCTACATAGTTACTGTCCCTTTCATTTCAATGTTATATAGATACAGTCGGACCCGCTTATAACAAAGTCGGAAAAAACTGTGAATTTGTTCGTTATACGCGAACTTCGTTGTATACAGATTTAGAAAATTGTACATTTAAGCAAAATTAAACGTAATTTACAAGCATATATGCATTCTTCAATACTGTATAAGCACTTTAAAAATAATTAGATTTTTATGTTAAATTATGACTGTCTATTTAAAAAGATACTGAAATTGGACTGAAATCATATTATCCCTTCAAAACCAAGAATTGGAATAATTCCAAATCCCTTTGACACCTCGCTTCTTTTCCTTTTTTGGCTTTAAACCAACTGTATAACTTCAATTTTGAAAGCAATGGAAAGCGTTTTGTGCTTGACATTCTCAAACTTTACTCACACTTGATTACACCACCACAGCCAATTTTTGAATCTAGGCAAACAAAAGGTGGTAAATTTAACAAAGGTGTTTAGGTCAAAAGGTGTTTAGAGGTTGAGGTCTTGGGAATAAATAACTTTTCTTTTTTCTAAGACTTTCTTCGAGTAAAATAAGACTCAGTCAAGAACAATAAAACAATTAAGCAAAGAGGACTTTACAGTAAATTCCTAAAAATGTTCTAATCGAATGTCTTCCAGAAGAAAAAAAGAGGGAGATCATCAGCTGTAGCTAAGGATTGTTGAAATGTAAATTTCATAGAAGAAGATTTAGATAAAATTAAACAGGAATTTCTTGGCAATTCCTGTTTGAAAACCGGTTGAAAATTCATTATAAGCGTACTTTGCTGAAATAGGTGTTTGTTATTATCAATCAAAATAACACAGATAAGCAATACAAAATTCACGGGACATGGAAAAACTTCGTTATATGTGGAAAACGTTTATATTCCTGTTTGTTATAAGTGAGCTCGACTGTTTATACATATTTTAAATCATGATTTTCCCCCCCAGTATGAGCATGTCAACAGACGCTCCAGCACTTGATGCATATCAATTAGAAACACGTCATTGGACTATTACAGATGAATATGGTAGAGAAAGGACAGTTTCTGGTAATGGGGTAGTTGGTAAGTTTGTTATTGGCAAAGCTGTATTTCCTTATCTACCACATAATTTTTTTTATTAATATATGATTTAAAACCTATTCAGTACACATTTATGAATTCCACTCAACTCATACTGTCATTTTTCTAATCAATGAGAATCAAAATTTTGCTATCCAATATTTATGCATCTGAGTAGAAGTCTATAGACAGGTGCTTCTGGTTTTTGATGACCATGACAAATTTATTTAAAAAAAAGGATTTACTTGGTAATAGGAAGTTGTAGATATTTCAATAACTGTAACTGAAACTGTATTACTACAGTGTAATTGTCTCTCTCCGATATTGTTTGTGTTGTACATTCGGTTCATTTCGCAGAAAGCATTGACATAATAAACAGTTGATGTCATGATACCTCAATCTTTTATTTCAAGGTTTAAATTTATTCAAAATCAAACAAATCACTCCAGACGATTGGGAGAATAACTATTGTATTACAGGGGGGGGGGGGGGGGGGAATAAAAGGAAGTAGAACTTAACTAGGATCCTGAGAAGTTTTAAGATGAAACCCACCTTTTGAAAAAATTATGGGTATGAGAATCAGGATAGTTCTATTCTTAGAACTGTGACAAAAGTTAAAGATGATAGAAGAAATAAAAACACCAATCAATAAGTCAGGGGTTCTCAAACTTTTTCCACCCCAGTGCTCCTTACCCTAATTAATTCTTATCCATGGCTCTCCAGAGAAGTTTAACAAAGAATCTCTTTGAAAAACCTTTGTCAGACCACCACTCTACTGTGCCCCTGACAAAGGTTTGCGGCACACTGTGTGAGAACTCATGTAATAATGTATTTCTAGACATCCCATGGAGGTGGAAGTAGCTCTGTTTGAAGCCGTTGACCTACTTGGAAGTGGATGATGATATAAAAAAGTACTCATAAGCAGTAAGCTTATGAGGTTTTAGGTTGAAAAAAGATAGTTATATAAATGAATATATATTTTACATTCTAATACAAAATTAATGTGTCTGGGTTAGATAAATTTCAGTTTAAGTCATAACAAAACCTAGATTCAAAATGTTTATGAACAATCAGTAAATAATATAGCCATTTCAGTTAGCAAATTATTTTATGCATGATTCTCGAATTATGTATTTAATAGTTTTATTCTTTTTTTGTCCCCAAAATTACGGCCCCAACATTGTGCATTTCAGGATTTGTGATTATCAACTTTTCTCCGGTTTTGAAGTAAGTTTTATGTTGTTTTACAGTTTGAACCCAATAAAATTCTTTATCAAACTTAAGTGAGAGATTTCTCCATGGTTCCAGATCAACTAGACCCTATCATAATCAAAAAGATGCTGTCAAAGGCTATGAAGGAGAAAGTTGTAATGTTTAGTATAGTATGTGTTAAAAATGTTAGATGTGTGCACTTTTGAATGGATAAATATAGTTTATTCTTTCAATTCAGGGCAATATCCTGTGCTGGTGCCAGGAGCTGATTATACCTGGATCAGCTGCACAACATTCAATACAACATATGGGAGCATGAAAGGATATTTTATGCTTCGTAATATAGCTACAGGTGTAGTATATTTAATGTTGATCATATCAGACCCTATTACAAAGTGAAAAAACTCAGCTTATAATAAACTTCAATTTAGCAGATTTTCCTTTAATGAAAGTTTTGCCACATAAAGTAGAAAGATGAAGTCCAACAATATTCACTCAAAATAAGTGGGTTGTATGTTGGACTTTCTACACTGTGCTCAAAAGGTATTTCCACTATATTATACCATAATGTTTGCATTTCTGTGTTAATTTACATTAAAAATTATTTTCCTTTAATGTAAAATGCTCCATATATTGTTATTCATTTCTTTGCAAGTTATACATCTAATGAACAAGTTATTCATAAGTTCTTTTGCATTGATTATATTAGAAAGAAATTTATGAAATTAAGCTGGAGTTATCTGCATATTCTCATTTTTTAGATGTACTACCAATAGTCATAAGCCTTTTCATGTTCAGTTTTTTACATTTAAATATCAATTTACTCTAATATCATGATCACTCACACATTATCAATGTGTAGTGATCACTTATATGAATTTCAATTTTGACAACTCTTTTTCTGTGTATGATTTGTATTTTTATATTTTGTCTAATAAATTCACATATGAAAATACTTGGCAATGCCTGAGAAAGTGTTAAATGCACAAAGCTTCATAGTTACCGTGCTTATAACTGCTGATTTTAATAGCATTATGGCCTCAAAATTCAGACCACTGAGATAATGATTCCCCTAATTCGAAATAATTGTGGGTGATCAGATTTTTTATTAGTTAGTGTTATGTTTTCTCTCTATTTGAGGGGGCAGAAAGAACACCACACCGGAAAAAATATTGAAAACACATCCACTTTCATATGGTTCCTGCTGTTGAGAAGATGTTCTGTACTGTTTTTCAATCATTTTCTTTTTTTTAAATAACGTGATCATCACATATTCCTAAGAGATTTTTATGATCATCTGTCCAGAGAATTTATTAGCATCAGTAGACATCCATGCCCGAACCGGGATTTGAACCCAGACCTGCACAGTCAGAAGCTAGCTCTCTAACTACTTGACTGCCGCCTGACAGTCGAGTGGAGAGAGAGTTATAAATCATTTGTTTAGATTGTTTGTTGTCAACTGCTATAAAGAGCGTGTCTAATATGATATAACAGTGCTATAGCAAAATAATTTTTGAATTTCATCCTAGATTTTTGATTGAATTAGGTTGTCATCTCGTCAAAAACAACTTTTATTTTCAGGAGATCGACTCAAAGTGGTGTGTCCTACATTTCATGTGAAGAGCTTGCCTTACATAACTGCTGAGTCAAGGGCTTCTAATAGAGAAGCAAAGAAGCAGAAAAGAAGTGATTCGCCAACCATGATGGAACTAGTTTCTGAACAGTTACCAGATGCTTGTGCCAAATGAAATCAGCTGACAATGTGATAAACTTAAATGTCTATTTGTAAAATACATTTTTATGATATATATTTTCATCATCTTCAAAAATATCCACTACAGTGTACTTAGAATAAATCATTACACATTCATCAAATATTAAGCACTTTCTCCTTCACTAATGCATGAGTATTATGGTGTGAAATTTCTCTGGTATTGTATGTATAATATTTTTTTTATTTGATTTCTATAACTTTTAGCATACATGTATCAACAGCCCACTTCAAAAAGGCAACAACTCAGAAAATGGCATTTTTGAGTTACGTTTACCGTTAAATGGTGGAAAATGCCTCTACATATTCCAAAACAACAACAAGTCCCAATTCTGCTTATATGCTCTTTACTGTAATTAAATCTGAGTTGATTCCCATTAAGTTCTATACAAAGTGAAGCTTTAAAATGCAGATTTCTTAAAACATAATTTTGAGTTTTTGAACTAAGCCGTCTATATATTTTTTTTCTTCCCCCACACATTATGATATACATATTATATGTGTTTTATATTTTTTTATCTTCTCTTATAAAATAATTTCTTACTTACATTTTTTTTTTGTCTGAGGTGATTTCACCTTCTTGGGCGATTCGCCTGTTGCGACTTCAAAACTTTTTTCCATATGTATTTTGTGTCAGAAAAATTTCACATTATATTATTCTTGTATATTTCCTTCATATCCTGTTGGTCAGATTGGGGGAATACAATGTGGCACTTCTTGCCAAGCATACAGCTAGTTGGTTGGCTTTGATGATGCTTTGAAGAGTTTCACATTGCACACATGCCAAAGGAGAGAGGTTGAGAAAAATGTATGCACTCTTAAGCATTTGTTTGCTTCCTTCTCAAATTTACATTCTTTAAGTAAATTAATCATTCGGTTAGCTAGGTTGTTACATGATAATTTATCACTTCTCAGTATCAAAATGCAACTTGAGGCAGTATTTGCTCACCATTCAACACCACCCCCAAAACAGAATGTTTTGCACTCTTCTGCCAAACATTTCTGATCAGCTGACTGGAAATTTTCTCTGCAGCAAAAATTTCCATGATAGTGTTTTTTATATTTTTCTTAAAATTCCTTCAGATTGTCCTGTGATGTATGTCACAGATTTCTGCATATTTTGCTTTGGAGAACACCACTGCAGTAAAATATTCAGATAAATTGTCAGAAGTTCTCAGCAAAGAATATAATTATAGTTTTTGTCGGATCACTGTGCTGTGGTATCACATACAGTACTTCAATTTTTTTTTCTCTCTCTCTATTAAATTAGTGTATTACTTTTGTATACAATATTACATTAATTCAATCAACCCTATAATTTTAATGTTACTTCATTTTGATTTCAATTTTTTCTCTTTCATAGCAATTTC
Organism: Pholcus phalangioides; assembly: GCF_987345545.1. Lineage (NCBI taxonomy): Eukaryota > Metazoa > Arthropoda > Arachnida > Araneae > Pholcidae > Pholcus > Pholcus phalangioides. The sequence goes on along the minus strand of NW_028301608.1, from coordinate 7,508,916 downwards.
ACATGTGTGGACTTTTTATTCCATATAAGGCATATTTATGAAATATGTTTATTGAATGCCTGAAAGCAATATGGAGTTAAAATCTTGCTGTGAAACCTATTGAGAATGGACAACATGGGGGGGGGCAAATTTTCATCTGCTAACAGAGAGTGTTTATTAATATATAGTGAAATATATTAAGGTCCTGTTCCTCAGAAGAGTCCATTAATGAGAGTTGCCCACTAATTGGCAGTATCTCTTATGGAGGTTCCTCTGTATTATTAATGCACCAGTCAATGACAAGTTTATGCTCTAGTGGGAAAAAGAGTTTGATAAAGTGTTCGAAAGAGTTTTTTATTAATCTTCAAAAGCAAATTTAGTTCATTTGGATGCCTAAATTTTATGGCTAGTGACAAGCTCTATACCTGAGCAATCTGCTACTGATCTTTCTTCTTTTCTTTTTTCTGTATGGCTGGCTGTTTTGTCACTTAGACTATGTACCCTATTAGTCATAATGGAAGCAGCTAACTAGTGTAGATTTAATTGGATTTCACCATGTGAATGTGCTTTTAGATTTACCAGATGCGTAAGGTTTTATTTTTGTTCTTTAATGGCTGATACATATTTATCCTTCCTTTGCACTCATTTTGCTGTGGAAAGTGGAAAAAAAAGTGAAAAGCGGAGGGAGTGGGTGATACACAAAATGCTGCCCTGACAAAGGCAAAATAATATTGATGTTGAGAATTTTTAAGGGAAAAAATATGTTCTGAGTAATTTTCTTCTTATACCATTAAATTAATAGCTTAATGAATGTTCATTGTTCATAAAAGTTACACACAACTTATTTGCTCCTGAGTAATAATTAAAGATCAAAATAATGATGAAGAAGGTCTAATTCATTTAGTGGGGGATACAACAGAAATGAATCAGCAATAAATTGTAGGTCCTGGTCTAATAAGCCTTCGTGTGCAGAAAATGACCATGGTGGGACAAAAATTATCACTTTTCATAGTGTTAATATGCTCCATCTCTAACGATGAATCCTTCATAACTAGGACTGGTCTGATTAATAAGATCGGTTAATAATTCAACTGTCAATCGTTTGTTTAAAATTTTTGTTGATTTAATCAACTTGATAATCACTATAAATAATAAAATCAATATTCATTAAAATATTTTAAATTGAACTGTTTGATGAAACTATAGGTGGCGACAGATTCTTGAAAGTCTGGGGGCACAATGATTAATGATTTCTATTATACCATCATCATCATCATCAATCCACTGCCGGATGAAGGTCTCCTCTAAATTTTTCATTCTTATATATGCATATACATTAGATCAGTCAGCTCTGCCTCCCAGCACCAAAGGCAGAGGGGGCTCCCCACCCCCTCCCACATATCTCTGCCCATGGATGAAACTGATTAGATGTCTTTTAATTTATATTCCTACATAACATTTTGGATATATGAAAATATTTTAAAATATTTGAATCAATATTTTGATCAAATTTTCAGAAGGTGAAAATACATGTTGGTTTAAAGGAAGTTGATGATTTTTCAGTTTGAAATTCAGTTTGATTGTAGTTTTAGAAGACAAGACCAAAATTTATTTTCTCTGCTGAGTTCAGCAGTTTTCGTATTTGAGAAGCATCAACTCCTATACTCCTATAACATTTAGTTAATTAACATTAACTATACTATAACATTTGGGAAGAGTTTCTAGGAAAACCAGCAACAGTATAATCGAAAGTAGTTTTGAAATCATTGAATAACCTAAACTAACTGATTTAAAAAAATCTGATGAGGTCTAAGTGAAGAAATTCCAGGATTTGACATATATGTTGAGTATATCAAATTGCTTCAAGCGGACAATGTTTTTTCTTAAGCTATTCTTATATTTGTTTACATCTGTGGTGAATAGGTGCATGAGAGAAATAAATAAAATACATATTTATAGTATCAATTTATATAATGTAGTTATGATAAATGGTCAATTAAAATTTGATTAACTAATCTATGAATTGATTAGAGATTTTTGACTAACCAGTTAAAAACTTTAATTGAATCCTAGCCCTATATAACTATACATTCCTCTTGTTCCTTGAGTATCGTTATATGGGAGTTTCGCTGTAATATAAAAAAAATTGTTGTTCATCAATGACATCAGGTGTTCTTAACCGAGGGAGCACAGACGTCTTGGGGGTACTTGAAAAGATTTCAAGGTTCTAGAACACTTGGGTAGAGAAAGAATTTACTCGTTTTTTAATATTATTGTATGCTTAATATTGGTGTGTGGCCTTCATCCTCATTATTATTAAGGGAATCCTTAGAAAGAGAAGGATTAGAACCTACGTTCTAGAGGGTACAGCATGACGGAGTCACCAAAATGGCTTCAAGAGGCTGAAAATGCACACAAAATTTATTTTATATTACAGTTATGTATTTACATAATGAGCCAGATTTTATTTCTGCATGATAATTGTAATAATTCCTCTTGCCCCCCCCCCCTATAATTTTATCATTGATCATTTTTGTCACAGCACAGTCATTTTATGAACACGAGAGCTAATTAGAATGGGACCTACAATTTAATTCCGATTCTAAATAGCAGCCTTTCTTTTTTATACTCACAGAGAGGTTGGTGCTCTAATCTCTCAATGTGGGAGTCCCTGTGGTAGCAATCTTTTTCTGTGGTCATGTCGTCATTTCTGTTGTACTCCAGTGTCAGGAAAGTTTCTTATACAAATACAACGCCACAACAGACAAAATGCCCAACGAGGTGGCTGATAAAAAGATGCCCATAAAAAGGACCCATACAAGGATGCCCATACGAGGACAAATTGGGTATTGAACTCAGGACACCTCTAAACATCCTTTGGTACTGTGAGCGAGTATCTTATCAACCTAGGCTACCACTTCCCACATATAATTTTATCCTTCAAACTTTATATTCTCTAATATACTTTATACTTGCAAATAAATGTGGGCCTAAATTCTTATTTTTTTTCTGCATGACCTTTTGAAATGTAGATGATATTTAGGTGTGCACAGGACCTGCTTTTGAGGGTAGTCTCATGGATGTGAAGCTCGTGTATGGGGAGGGGGGGGGCACAGAAAATCTCTATTAGAAAATTTTTGTACTACTAACCTTTGAAAAGCATTTTGAGTTAATGGAAATTGATTAAAACCACATAATTAATTAATTAAAATACCTTAAGGTATTTTTTATAATTATAAAATACGTTAAGGTATTTTTTCAATATTTCAAAATTTTTCATGGTTTTATGTCAGCATAACCCTGTCTGGTGGTGCTGACTGGGCTCTGCACCCATGGAGACATGATCCTAATCCTTATTGTATGAAAAAATATACTCTGGAGAGGAGCTGAGTAAAATAGCATCCCGGCGTGCATGTCTCTTGAGGATGTGTGTGTGTGTGTGTGTGGGGGGGGGGGGGGGTACAAAAGTTTTTTAAACCTTTGGAAGCTTAATATGGGAATACTTTAATCAGAATCCCAATGCAGAGATAAGGACAGCAGAAGCAAGCACGAAATTTGTGGCATCCCCGTATAATTTTGAAAGAGCAGATCAAGGATAAATTCAGTCCCCGTATGGCCCCAAATAATGCAACATGGCCCTTGGGTTGGAACCTTTGGTGGACCCCCCAGGCTATACATTTCACCATGACCCCCACAAGGGTAGGGCTGACGGCTGCAGTCCCATGGTTTGGGACAATTGCCATCATTTTTTGTTTTTGTTTTTTTAACACCATAAATTAGTTGTAGAAGGCCCATGGAAGGTCTAGATTAGGAACTGCCAAAGATTCTAGTCTAGAGGCCCCTGCTCCATGATGTAGGGGCAATGCTTTTCATGAGCCTTTTTATAGTGAAAAAACAAAAAAAATGATAAAAATCTTCATTAGCACGTGGGCTGAGGCCCTGTCAACCGCACCATTGAGGGGGCTATGCATTTCTTGGTCCAGTGCAAAATCTTAGTTGCAGATTTTGATTACTTTCTTTCTTTTAAATTGAGCACAACTCTGGTTTATCACCATGAACAATTTATTGCCAATAGAGTTTGAGCCAGAAGTGTGTGTGTACAAAACACGGGGCCGTCATTTCAACTTTTTCCGGGGGGGGGGGTGCAAACCACATGTAAATGTACGCGCATATATATATATATATATATATATCATTTTTAGTATATTTTTAAAAGCCGGGGCCTGACAACAATGTGAGTGGGTATCTATTGTTGTGCGTGCGTGAATTTTGTGTTGCCATCTATTTTTCAAACTATGAGTGAAGGAAAATCAGAGGCGTATGCTGGAGGGGGCTTGTAACTTTTTGTGCCCCAAGCACTTTATTGTGCCACCCCCCAAAATGTCGATCCCGCGAATGCCCGTGAGTTTAATGATTGAACATTTGTACCACTGTAGGCCTGTTGCTCTCTGTGGCAAGACTTTTTAACGGATATCGGCACGAATTCGCGCCTTGAAAGGGAAACCACAGAAAACCAGCTTCAGCTGACCACCACGGGGGATTTGTTACTGTGATTTTGAATACTGAATTGATGTTGTTAGCCCCGATGCCGCTCCCATTGACAGTTTGATCGAAGGCGAATTTATGGGGTTTTCCCCCCGTTCCATCCAAATTTTCTTCACTACCAACTAAAATTTGCCGCCATGGGCTATAGCTCCCCTGTTTATGATCATCTAGACAAAATAAACAATATGCTTGTGGTTGGTTGAGATTTTATAGGATTTGACATTTTTTTAATTTTAAACTTAATGTTGACTGATATTTGAAATTATTTCCTCTCACGTGGCTAAAAAAAAACCATGACTCATCCCATCATCGGTTCCATAATTCACGCCCACACCAGCGACAAAATAGTAATACAATTCACCTGCGATGATTCAACACTTCATTACAAACAAATTCATTGTTTTAGGTTTCGTTTCAAAACATTTTCGTGTAAAATAGTTTTTATTATCATTTATTTTAATTTTATTACTATTATTATTAATAATAATAACATCGAAGAATAGGTCACGTTTGTTTACGTTGACAAATCTGGCATCAAAGGTCGTGAACATCATCGCCATTTTGTTTGCTGTTTAGTCTTGTTTCCGTGAAGTGTTTCTTGTTTGTGTAATCTTCGTTGTGACGTAGGTTAGTTGGATTCATTTCATTTTAATTATAATTAGAGTCGAGTTTCGATCAAAACGAAATCTTTTCGCGTTTCGATCAGTTTCGGGTGTTTCATTTTAGTTTTTATTATTATTTTTTTTACATTGGGAATGTCAACAAAGTACAGGGTTCCTGGAAAGTTATTACGAGGTTTTAAATACCCCATATACGTGTTACTCCCTGTTGGATCCGCTAAGATCTCTATCGCACGTCCAAGTTGAGTGAGGATTTATTTTTCGAATTTTCCCACAAAGTTTTCGGGGAGTTTAATGGTTGTTTAGGGGATTTAATATGTCGCCGTAACTTTTATTATTAACTACGCAGCAACAAGTCTCCCCGAAAATTTTCAGCGCATGACATATGGTAGGGTTTTACAACACAAGTGTGTATTGTAGTTGTAACCGTATATCGGTGGTTTATTTTCGTCGCGCAGCTTGTTGATTTTGATTTATTATTATTATCAACATAAATCCTGTTGAATATATGGAATTTCTATGAACATATGTGTGTTTATTATTATTATTTCTTTTTGATATGTAGGACTGGTTGTATTTGAATATCTTATCAACATCCAGTGTAGTGACAAACGTGATGGGATTTTTTTTTTTGGTTGTTTTCATCTAAATTTCGTGGTTCTTTTTAATAAAAAATCCAATAAAAAAATTCAGATGGAATGATAATTATTTATCTGATAAATTTGGGATTTTTTTATTTGTATTGGTTGAGGTAGAGAGATATGTGTCTAATATTCTTTGATGGTTGTATGTGTCTAATTAGGTTTACATATCTTTCGATTGATTTTTGTTATTAAGTTTTTAGTGTTTTGATTCAGGGATGTTGTGAAAATAAACTTGAATGAATTCAGTATATGTGGGACATAGACGTTAAATGGCTACAGCAGTGTTTCCCGAAGGAAACATGGAAAGTAAAGGGGGTTGTTAAAGCTATAGATGTTACATTAAGCTCCAATGAGCTGGCTTATCGGGGGGGGGGGTGATGAGTCAAATAGATGTCGGAGACTGAACTCAATATAGTTCAGTCTCCGACATCTATTAGTAGTTATATAGCACATATATAGTGTATTCCTTTTTGGTGATTGATCTTAATTGGCAAGAATATATATAGTTAAAATCTTGTACAACGGTAAACATTGCTTGACTATGTAGCAATGCTATACTCTCGATAATCGGGCAGTGCGTTAATCTTGTCTATTTAGTAAGCCGACATTATTTAGGTGGGTTTTCTTTGTGTATATATATAGAAGATGAAAACATGTCATTGTATGCCTGTGCACAGATGTTTACATTATTTAAATAGGTTTTTTCAGTTAACTTTCCAGTTAATCGCTTCTCAGCCTTTTGGCTAAGATCAAAGTGTAGATTACTGAGAGCCTACTTTATTTCTTGTCTAGATGCACCTTTCATATGTTTTATATATTCCGTCTATAATTATGTCTCTTCAGCCCCCTTGAATATCGTCGTGTAGGGAAAAAAACACTGTTGCAGCATAGTAGAGGGCTTGATAGATAAGAAACATATTTAGGTACTAGCGAGATTTCCTAGGAGTGAGCTATTTATTTTTCTCATTAAAAACAGCCTTGAACTTTTTTGAAACTTTTCTGGTATTTAATGGCGTTTTCTTATGTTGGGGAGATACTGCAATTAAATAAAAACATTTTGTGCCATCCTTAAACTCCAATTTAGCAATCACCTTCAGAAAGTTTTAGGCGCTAATACAGACTTTTTAGTTACCCCCATGGTGTTCTGGTGCTTCTCAAGCCATATTATATAATCCAGGCACCTAGTTGCAACATGGACTAAATAATTTATGTCGGTGCTTAAAATTTATATTCCATTATTAGATTTGATTATTATTAGTCTTAGGATAACACTAAGTTTTCAGAAATTGTGTCATCTTTTCCACAGACATAGAAAAAGTTCATTGAACCTGAGGAAAATTTCTATGGTTTTACGAAACAAATTAAAAACTCACTTTTGGTTTTTTGTTCTCACCTTGTTTTCTAGGTTCAGCCACCAATAAATTTCGATTAGCAAAGCTTTACCTTAGGCCTACTTCTGTATATTTTATAATTTTCTATAAATTTTCATTGTCATGACTGGTTAAATACTCTTTGATACTGATATTAATAAGCTATCAGGATACATTTTCATTATTGGAATTCGGCCACAAAGATTTCATGTGGTCAGACAATTGCAGTAGGCTTCAAAGTAGGGGCACAAGGTCTATCGAGCTCTTCTGTAATGTAGGCCTCGTTAAAATGTTGAATGTGGCCCATGTGCTGTTGAATGCACTTGATTTAGGATCTTTTAAAAAATATTGGCTCCTAAGAAAATGTTATCTTTTTTCCCCTACAGACTGGATGTATTGTATCATTATTTCAGTATTATTATGTGAATTTATGATATCTGAATTTAAAATATTTAAATGTTGTGGAAAATATAGGCAATTTTTTTAAATTCTGATTTTCATGTAAAATATTCCATTTAGTTTTTGAAAAGCTGTGAAAAAACATTCTACGTATGTGGAGACGAACATATACATTGTAGAAAGATGTGTTAATTTAAAATTGTTACAAATAACTGGCTGTCATTTTCTATTACTATGCTATGTTTTTTTTCAAAGACTGCTTGTTTATTTACAGTGGTGATTGTCAGCTTTGTATTGTGTGTTTGTTAGAAAACACTTGGTGAGAAGGTGAGTGTCTTTTCTTTCTTTTTTACAATTTCAATAAGCATCTGCACAACTTCTTTTCTCCCCTCCCTGTTTTAAATACTTATCTCCTTATTGCATCAATTTTTTTTTTTTTTTTCATATTATACTTTTATCTTGCCATAAAATGAAACACCAAAGCATGAAATAGGCATTTCAGTTGCAATGGTTATGGTGGATTGCTTGACATTTTTTGATTTTTCTCACAATTTTGATGTTTGCTTGTAAATTTATTTTTGGTTTGGTTTTTGATGTGTTTCTTGGAAAAATATACTTTTAAATTTTTTGATCTATTGCTTGCACCACTAACTATAATGTGCACTAACATTTTGGTCAAGATGTAATTACTCATAAGTCACAAGTGACAAAATAGCTGCACACACACAAAAAAAGAGCACTTTGGAAGAATATCAAACATATTATGATGCGGTATTTTGGTCATACAGAAAAAAATTGTCTAATTGATAATGTATGAATATCAATCCTTTATTTATCATATTTTATAATTTCTTATTTTTGCAGCTAATTTTTACAGGCTGTATTATTTTTGGAAGTTATAAAAATTTTATTTCCTCATATCAATTATTCTCCCTGTGGAAGCAGAATTTTTAGTATCTAAAAAAATGGTGGTGATTATGTTGTCTTTTTTTAGGTCATAATGTTCGTTGGGGAATTTGTGTCAGGTAGAAGGCCCAACATAACTAACACCAGGTAGTCACTTATACTTTTGAGTTATCTCTCCCTTCCTTTAAAAAATATATATTTTTATGCTTTGCTTTACTAACTAATAACAAATAAATGCAATGTTTTTTTTAATTGGCTAACCATGCTCTTAGTTAACTTGAATTTTTAGCTGCTTGCTGTAACCTTTACGAGAAATAATCCATTCAGTGTTTGAATGGTTAGTGCACTCATTATTTTCTTATAATGTAGAAAATTGGAAAAATCAATTATATAATGTACTCATCACGATTGGTTTCTTAAACATTTTGCTCAAAATTCACTTGAATTAATTTAAGATGTGCCATTTTCAATTTGCATTGAATACTTTTTCCTTCTCTTTCTTTTATCAAATTTTAAAGTTAAAACTGCCAATATATGGACAGTATGGCAATGTTTATTATGCAAATATATTTGGAAAGGGAAAATTCATTATACATACTTGAATATGAACATAAGAATCTGCATGAATAAACATACATTAAAAAAGGACTTTCCTTGACTTCTCGTGTAGACATTATATTAGAGCTCCAGAAATAAGTTAGAATAGCATGACAAGGGAAAATATAAGGGGAATTGAATAATTGGAAATGAACATGGAAGCGTGAATATTCAATCATAGTGAATAAATCTAATAAAGTGAGTTAGGTCATACATACAGGGATGATTTAAATTTAGTTCAAAACAATAAAGGATCAATCCTTGATTCTTTTTGATTTATTTCTTCATTTATAGCGGATATTATCATGCATACATTGTTCTAGCAGATAGGCTACCTTGCAAAAGATTACTTGAAAATTTAAAGTTGTAGAATGCATGTCTATTATGATGACTTAGTAATAGTTTTACTTGAACCAAAAAAAAATTTAAAACCATTATGTCTACTGTCTTTATGTGAATAGAAGATATGATGTGGTTTTAAGTTGAAAAATATAATTGTATTTGGAACGGTAGATGAAAGAAGCATGTTTGGTTGGACTTATTGCAGTTCGAACTTTAAGGGGGAACTCACAAGGTTTTGAAAGTATGAGGTATAAGTATGGGTCATAACATTCGCATGACTCATAATCTGTATTGAAATCATTTGTCGTGTCTATGCTGACGGAAAGAATATTTGTCTGAGTGACGGGCAGCATCATTGGGTATTTTGCCTGTTGTGGCCATTCCATTTGTATAAATTATTTTTAAATTATAAATTTCCTGATTAAGAATTGCAAATTTGTTATAGTTTGTAGAAAATATTTTGTTTCAGCATTTATAGGTGTCGTGTACTCTGATTTTTGTTTTTCATTCTCTTTATACTTTACGTTTGAGACATACTGTACGTTTGAGACTAAACTTTCGTGCAAAAAGAAATCCATCCTATTTTTCTTATTAAAAATTTTTTTTCACATTTGACACTAAAGTGTAGAAACTTAAACAAAAAAAATTTAGCTGATTAAATTATTTTGCAAACTAGCTGATGCAATGTTGTTAATGCCAGTATTAATTATATCTATAGGCTATACTCACAATAATTGGTTATTCACAAATATGAGTCATTCTCTAGAAATTGGTCTAAATCAGCGGTTCTCAACTTTTTTTGACTCGCGGAGCCCTTTTAAGTGAAAAAATTCAAAAAGTGTAAAAAATTTTTTAATTATTCATCAAAATTATTGATTTATTTTTACAATTTAAAAATATTTATAATTTTTTTTATTTTTCTTGACCGGCCGCGGAGCACCGGTTGAGAACCGCTGGCCTAAACCATGTACCCAACAGTTCAGTTTATGCAAAATGCGCATTAGGTATAGAACTCGTTCTCTTGTCATTTTCTTCTTTAGCTGTCTCTGGCATGTCCCAGTTCTATTTGAGTTTTTCATTGATATATTTTTCTAATTCACCTCAAAAAGAATTTTTCTTAAAGATAATGTTTTTCGCTGGGCTGTCCCTCATCCCATTTTTCAAATTTTAAGATAACTTTCAATCTTAAAACAAAAATATATTTGTATTGTTAGTAATATATATTTTATGATCTGTGTACTTTCATATTTCATCATTTTATAACTTTAAATATTTTTAACCAATATTTTATAAGCCAAATCGAAGTTTCGCCAGCTTTTTTTTATACATGACTTTTCAAACATATCTACCACAAGTAAATATAGGGCCTAAAATCAAATTTTTTGCAGAAAAGGTAGAGAAATATAGCTATTGAGACTTACTTTAAACAGCAACAACAATGGATAGCCTAATTATTGAACGAATTGAACTTCATGGAAAAAGATCTAACTGCTTTTATTAGATGTCTTTTTTATAACAAGCACATCAACATGCCTAGCTTTTTATCAGTGTTGTGAAACATAAAATGTCTTTCTCGTGGCATTAGGTAACCAGAAGGAAGATTTGATCGTAATTTGGGGGGGAATTAAAAAAAATCCAGGTTTCTTGACTGCAACATCAAGTTGTGGTAATGTTTCATTTGAAGACTTCTTTGTGTGTGTCTCTTGTGCTCTAGCAAAACAAAAACAAGTTAGAAATCTGTTGTCCCCCATAAAATTGATGAGAAAAAAAGCAAGAAATGCTAATTTTTAAAAAAAGAAACGAATGCAGTTGACAAAAAAAAAAATAGCTATTAAAATGGATGATGTATTGCGGGGGCAAGCATGAATTAAAGTCAAGAGAGGCAAAAATGCTAGGGTGGATTTGCCAAATCTTTCAACACTGCTAAACATACATTATCCTTTTTCAGCATGAGTTTTCAACCAATTTCGCTGCTGACCATATTTTACGCAGGCAAAGACGTGCCCCTCTTGGTTTTTTTTACATTTATTTTTGTTAATTTTTTGTACCATTTCGTGAGAATGGCCCATGTGCATCATATTGGTATAGCATTTGTTTATATTGTTTAGCCATTTTATTCTTAGGGTTTTCATGATTGTTTTCTTTTCTCAAACTTTTTTTTTGATATTTCAATTTAATGCTTTTAAGTTTCTAAAGTGACTTACGTATTGAGTTAGATCAGTTTCTATTGTGTAGCGTTATCATAATTTCTGTTTTTTTTTTTTTTTTTTAAGAGAATGTTAGAAAAACAGATTAAATGGGTTTTTTTTTTTAAGGATGTTGTCCTAAAATTAGAAAACAGGAATGAAAACAGATTTCTATTTTATTTAACTCTGCATATATAGGCCCTTTTTCTGCCACCTTATTCCAAATGGTTCGGCATGTGTATATAAACTGAAGAGCCAAAAAAACTGGTACAGGCATGCGTATGCAAATAAAGAGATATGGAACCAATCAGAGTACGGCGCTGCGGTTGGCAACGCCTATATAATACAACAAGTGTCTGGCATAGTTCTTAGATTGGTTACTGCTGCTACAATGGCAGGTTATCGAGATTTAAGTGAGTTTGAACGTGGTGTTATAGCCGGGGCACCAGAGATGGGACATAGCATCTCCGAGGTAGCGATGAAATTTGGATTTTCACGTACGACCATTTCACGAGTGTACCGTGAATATCGGGAATCCGGTAAAAAATTAAATCTCCGACATCGCTGCGGCCAGAAGAAGATCATGCAAGAACGGGACCAACGACGACTGACGAGAACCATTAAACGTGACAGACGTGCAACCCTTCCGCAAATTGCTGCAGATTTCAATGCTGGGCCATCAACAAGTGTCGGCGTGCGAACCATTCAACGAAACATCATCGATATGGGCTTTCGGAGCCGAAGGCCCACTCGTGTACTCTTGATGACTGCACGACACAAAGCTTTACACCTCGCCTGGGCCCGACAACACCGACATTGGACTGTTGAGGACTGGAAACACGTTGCCTGGTCTGACGAGTCTCGGTTCCAATTGCTTCGAGCTGATAGACGTGTACGGGTATGGAGACAACCTCATGAATCCATTTACCCTACATGTCAACAGGGGACTGTTCAAGCTGGTGGAGGCTCTGTGATGGTATGGGGTGTGTGCAGTTGGCGTGATATGGGACCCCTGATACGTCTAGATATGACTGACAGGTGACAGGTACGTAAGCATCCTGTCTGATCACCTGCACCCATTCATGTGCATTGTGCATTCCGACAGACTTGGACAATTTCAGCAGGACAATGCGACACCCCACTCGTCGAGAATTGCTACAAAGTGGCTCCAGGATCACTCTTCTGACTTTAGACACTTCCGCTGGCCACCTAAATCCCCAGACATGAACATTATTGAACATATCTGGGATGCCTTGCAACGTGCTGTTCAGAAGAGATCTCCACCCCCTCTTACTCCTACGGATTTATGGACAGCCCTGCAGGATTCATGGTGTCAATTACCTCCAGCACTACTTCAGACATTAGTCGAGTCCATGCCATGTCGTGTTGCGGCACTTCTGCGTGCTCGCGGGAGCCCTACACGATATTAGGCAGGTATACCAGTTTTTTTGGCTCTTCAGTGTATAAGAGGGGTTGGTCTATAAGTCACTGGAGTGCAATATTTGATAACAAAGCGTTCGTTCCTGGAAGCTCTCAAAAAATTAATTTTTAAAAATGTTTTCCTATTTATAAGACACTTTAGATTTTGAAGTGTCTTACAAGAAAACAATCATTTCAAGGAAGACTTTTTTTTTATCCTGTAAAATTTGTTTTTTGTGAGTTACATGGGTTTTCATGTCAAGGCCTCAGTGATAAACACTAAGTATGTTCAGGAAAAAAATGGTGGGTGGTACCCAAGATGGTCTGGAGTCTATTTCTGTTGACTGCTAGAGGAGGAAAACAAATTTACAGTGAAAGAGTAAAGTCCTCTTTTTTTTCAGACACCGCCAGGACAAAAAAAAATCCATCCATGAAAGTGGGGTGCCTGTTAATCAGGGCTTTAAAATTCATGCTTTTATTATACAGGAAAATATTATTTTGCCATGAAAGAGGGTTGACTGTTGAGAGGGATTTTACTGTATTTTCAAACAGTATCTGCAGTACACATTTTATTATGCTCATTTAAACAGTAAGTTAAGACAAGTTAATACACCAACACTATTCATGTGCAAGCGTTAGGGACCATTCAAGTATTGCGTAAGCAGATTTTTAGCTATTTTACCCCCCTCTCCCCCCCCCCCTTGTCATCAAAAGTCAGCAAATCCGAAACCCCCATCTTGATTTTGACGTAATACTTGAATGACCCCTTATATTTATGAAAAGTTCCAGCACATATTCCAATGAAATATTCAGGAGTTCCTGTAAGCTTTTGTGATAAAACCATTATGATTGATTGATCATGTTTGTGGTGTATAGAAAATCTCCAAGAATTTTAGATAACTGCAACTTTCAGAACTGTTGTTTGCTATGCTTTCATGATTAAAGCTAAAATGTGACCTTAGAGAATCATGCATGCATTTAAACTGGTACAGGTTTTCATTCAAAAATCCAGCAACCTGAGGAGCAGGGTATGAAAAAATAATGATTTTTTTTAAATGAGTAAAAAAAATCTGATTTTTTTATATACAAAGGTTTTTAACAGCTGGCTGATGCGAAGATGAATTTAGAAAAGAGTATTTAACTGCCCTTGCAGGGAATCAAACCCATGTCCTCTTATTAGCCGAGTGAGAGCACTAGACTACAAAGACAACGAATATCTCAATCTTTCCTTAGAGCTCACGTGCACTGAATGGGACCATACATGTTTTTCACATCAGCCAGCTATTAAAACCTTTGTATAGATAGCGGATAGTGACATTATATCCTCGGATAAGTTGCGATGTGCTGGCAGTGCTAGCAATTGTGTACTTTAGCTTAAATCAGGTCAACCGTCCATGTACGGGCCCCATGCAGTGTGCACGAGTTCCAGGGAAAGATTGAGATATTCATTGCCTCTGTAGTCTAAGGTGTTCATCCAGAAAGTGAAAGGACATTGGTTCGATTCCCCGCAGGGGCAGTTGAATTTTTACTCTTTCCTAAATTCATCTTTGCATCGACCAGCTGTCGATGGCATCATCCTCGGATAAATCAAAATTTTTTTTTTACTCAAATATGTTTTTTATTAAAATTAACTGGCTGCTTTTTAATTCAAACACATATTTTTAATCATTGACTATATTTTCTCACCTAATCTTTCAAATTTCATTCAGCATCAATGAATAAATAAATTAACAAATGAACTGCAAGTATGAAAAATGAACACTAAAAAAATCTGTTTATGCAACATCAAAAATTGTTGAGCCTGAATTAACTTCACAGATTAACATTTTTCTTGTAGAGTGCTTTTATTAAGAGCCTCCTCCCCATTTGAAGTAAATGTGTGGTCATGGCTCAGTATCCACATATGGTGCAGATTTTTTCAATTCACTCCATGTATAACCAAAGGGTCATTCAGCATCAACTAAATAAAAAACATTCTGTTTACAAGATTTTTTTCTTGTGCAATTGATGGATGCCTTTATTATGATGTTTCTGACTTACATTATAGGTTGCTTACTAATTTACATATTTTTATTTTACCACAAGTTTAATGAGTTTTGGTTTTTCACCTTTAGTATTAAAGTTTCAAGAACAACGGTATTTCTGTTTGCACAACATCTATTATTTTAAATCAACAATTAGGGCATAAAATTCAATGCTTTAAAGAAAACTCATTTCTCTGCATCAGGTGAACCAGAGTGTTCCGTTGTAATTCATTGTTCTAGAAAATCAGAGCTGCCCTTTGGATTGTGCAAAAACGTCAGATGCAATTATACCGGGCCCGTGCTCATGGTAATGGGAGCTACTAGAAAAAATTTAATTGATAAATATTTTTTTAAGTAAAACAAGGTGTTTGAGCTTCAACTAGGAAAATAAATTTATGCATATTTTACAGAAACTTTATTCATCTTGGGAAGAGGGACTCTATCACCCAGGATCAATAAATGGATTTTTGTTTTTCTTTGTAGAACAAAGAGACTCAAGAGTCCTGAATCAAACAGGAAGGCTGTTTAAAGCCCCAGATTATTGAGTGTTTTCATCAATGCTTGAATTATTTTTTTCATTAACTCTGGAATTATTTTGTTCATTAGTTCAGGAATATTTTTTTTTTCATTAATTCCAAAATTTTTTCTTTCACTAATTTTAGAATTATTTCTTTCATCAATACTGAATTTCCACTGATGCTAATATTTTTTTAAATCTTTTTTTTTTTTTTTATTCATGAATCATAATTTTCATGTGTTTTTAAATTATTTCATTATGTCTTAATTTTCATTAGTTTTGGAATACTTTTGTTAGTTTAAAATTTGCTTTCACTCTGAATTTTCATCAATTCAAAATTTCCATTAATTTTTGTGTTAATTTACATTCAAATTGTTTACGTGTTTTTGTATGGATATTTTTCAGTATTCCTATTCTGTAATAATATATGAACTTTTGTATGTCTAGTTTCCCCCCCCCCCCAACTGCTAGACATCCCTGACCCTGCAATTATTTTTGCCCCAGGCCCTGCGACTGGTAAGGACGGCCCTGCCAGAAATAGATTGCTGTGTATAATATATTGCTATATAAATACTATATTACCATATAAATATACATTGCTATCTAGAAATGGGACAGTTATCTTTATTATCTTTATTATATTTAGGGATTAATATTTACCAGGGCTTCTATATTTCTTTTAATCGAGAAATTCATATTTCAATAACATGCATGCATGCCATACTAGGTTACTTTTACTTCAATATCATTGAAGTTAAATAAAGGAAAAACAAAATTTAAGTTTTGTGATTTAAATTAATTTTTTAAAAAATCATGTGATTTAAATCAAGCTAATTCAAATTGGTGTACCCTTCTGAGGAGTGTCAGATTTGTGATGATTATATATGTTGTGAGTGTTCAACAAAAAATGAGTACTTGTAGAGTACTTTAAAATAATAAAATTTAACAGTTAATGAAAAGCAAATAAAATTCCGCCTTTTGAATTGCTTGCTATTCGATTAATTGAAACCATAATACATATTTTATAGTCCAATGGGGTTGTCTGCAGTTTTCGTTTGAAAATTTACTGAATTGTCCGAAAATTTACATGCAACTTTTGGCACAAGAAGAAATTGTTAAATTTTCAACATATTGAGTAGTGTTGTGCATGTGATGTTTCTATCAATGAAATTTATACATGCCTCAATGCAGAGATATTGTTTAATCCTAGGATTATACACAGGAAAATATGATAAATTCAATTAAATTTTATTCATCATTTAAAATCTCAAGAACTCTTGAGAACATTCTAGTGCTAATGTTGCTCCTTATCTTCAAAATTTATAGGTGGCTGTTGAAAGATGTAAATTTTTGTAATGTAAAGAAATGCTGCAAAAATTTTTGCTGAGGCATTCAGCATCTCAGCAAGTTTTATAGCATAAATTTCTATTACATAATGTAAGCTAGCTTAAGTAATAGCAATTACAGAATACAAGCATATTCCCCTGTAGATGAAACTGTATTTTTTCACACTGAGAAGCAGATGTAGACCTGCCTGAACCAAAGCCTGGGAGTATTTTTATACTAAATTCACGATTGTAAATATCTTGTAAATTGAAAAGTGTTATTATTGTGGAGTTTTCTTTCATGAAAATTTTTATATGAATGAAAAATATAGTATATGTAAATTGTGAGTTTCACAAAAATTTCTATTTTGAGATTTGAGTCACCTCTTATGCCAGGTCCCCCCACCGTCGCCTATCATATTACTGGGGGTTTTGTTTTTGAAAATTTCTGGTATAACTCTTGGTTTCATGACATTTTAGAATTCTTTGATGCTTAATTTTAAAAAATCTGGTTTTTTTTTTTCTCCATAGCATGAACTCCATTCAAAAAGACCAGCCTGATTCTGATGCCATCAAAATGTTTGTTGGACAGATCCCTCGAAACTGGGATGAGAACGATCTAAGAAAGCTATTTGAAGACTTTGGACCTGTCCACCAGATAAATGTACTGAGAGATAAAGTTACTGGAACTAGTAGAGGTGAAAATTTTTTTTGAAAGTTTCTATGAAGTTGCAGTTATCTGTTGCAGGACTTAAGATGCTTGATATTAAGTTGAAATCAATTGTGTTAGAGTTTTTATTGTCATTTTCAGACACGAGTCATTAAACTTTTTAATGCCACGAGTATTTATATATATATTTCTTAGTTCAATGAAAGTCTGCACACAGGAATTTTCCAGATAATTGTTCTGGTACAAATGTCACCTTATGGAGATGTTTGTTTCAAATGTAGATCCACTGATAATTGTTATAGAAATGGGTTGATATCAGGAGTTGATTCAAGAAAAGTATTAATCTTACAATGCATGAATTTTTATTTTCAGCTGATAATTTTTTCCATAATTAATGAAGCCTATAGAAGGCCGGGGAAAATATTAAAAAAAATCTATTCCAAATTGTATTCCTCATACAAAATCTCCAAGAGGACATACAGATGACGTAAAATCATATATTAAATAAATGTATTGAAGTATTATTACTTTCCAAATACATAACTACCTTCTTTATGATTCAAACTATAGACAGAAAAAAATATTGGGTTGCAAACTTCAACATAAAAAAAAAGAAATGCAAATAAATCATTTCGCTCATTTCGCAAAATTTTCTTTTTTGACCGATTACAGATTTATTTTTCTTTTTTTAATTGAGGAGTTTTCACTGCTATCTATCAATGGCTTTCGAATGAAAATGAAAAATGGGAATAATGGATGTCTCAAACATGAAGTTGTCAATTTTCAACGGGAAAAGAAACATATTTAAAGTAGATGTTGCCAATTGGCAGTATGCACTGTAGGGTTAAATCGAAAAACTGACAAATTTCATTTTGTTTAAAAATCATTATTGATCCTGCTAACAAATAGGTAGTTGAGTTAGAGCTCTAATGCAAAGTAACTTGTCTATTTGCAGTATTCCATACGTATTCACATTTAATACTTATTGCTAAATAAAATTGAATATAATCAGGGTATTTAAAAGTAATACTGGCAGAGATAGTTTAGCTGCATTGCATTTTTCAAATAGTGTAACCCTGGTTCTACGGTGTTACATATTGATAATATATCAAAATAGCATTTACATATCAAAATAGCATATATCATAATAGCGTTATGATTATTTGTATTTTGAACATATATTCCAACTCAGTTTCCCCATTTGGTGGATTAACTCCTTCAGTGGTATGGTCAGAAATCTTTTGGGGTCTGTTAGTGCTAAATAAAACAAAACCCACTGCTGAAGGACTTAATGAATTGCAAAAAATTATCTGATGTGACTTTTTCCACAGGTTGCTGTTTTGTTACATTTTATTTTCGAAAGTCTGCTGTTGATGCCCAGAATGCTTTACATAACATCAAAATTCTACCTGGGGTGAGTAGTGTGGAATTTCTTTTTTAGAGCCTATTCAACTTTTTTTTTTAATTTTTGCTTAGATTTTACTTGTGACGATTTACAGGGCCAGTTCATCTTAAAAACATTGTTCAATCCCTTGGCTGGGCATTTACTTTGCCCTCTGGGTGTACATAAAAAAAATTCCTTTTTCGGTTTTCTTTTGTGAAAGATAGGTGGCAACCATACTCAGACATTGTAGATATTCAATAAAATCAAAAAGGTGGGGTTATTACAGTGCAAGCAAACTTGCCTCTGTGGTGGTCGAGTGGTCATAGTGACACTCACATTGTGAAGACCCAGGGTTCAAACCCAACCTTCGTCATTGTGGTGGTCGGCTGAATTTGGTTTTTTGTGGTTCTCAACTTTTTCGCTATGCAAACATGAGCCGATCTTCTCAAAAAGTCTTGCCACAGTGAGCAACAAAGCTATAACTGTAAAATTTTCAATTATTACACTTTACTCATGGTTTGAAAAATTGGTGATAGATGGCAGCACTATAACAAGCTTCATGTTAGGTTCACAGCATAGACACACATTCCAACTCATTAGAAGTTCTGCAGAGGAATATGGGCGAGGTGCGTGTGTGGTTTAGTAGTAGTACAAGCAAACCTGTCAGAAAATAGGGAAATAATAAAAAGTGTAGAATATGTAGTAAAAGTCTGATATAACTAATACGGCTTATAGGAAGAAACTGACCATAATGAATGATTCACAGGTGATTTTCAAAAAGGATGTTAAAAATACAAAAAAAAAACATTCATTTATGGCGAGTTGAAAATTAGATAACATTCACTATAGCGACTTAAAAGTCTTGAAAATGCCAATTTTTTCTTTTCCTTTCTCTTTCATCAAGAATTGAACTAAGGATGGAATTATTACCACACAAGCTCCACCCAACTATTAATCTGCAATGCTTCTAACAGAGGGGTTCACAGAAAAGTTACATTTTCCATCACCTTTTCATTTGGCTTTTCACACAGGACCCATAACTATTTGATTTACCTGTTTGCATTTCAAGCTGAATCACATACTATGAACAGATCTATAGAAAAAGATGTTTGCCACGACCGAAGCTTATTTCCTTGACCAAAGTTGCTTCTGTCATGGACAGAAGACTAAGAAAACCCTTCTGATTAGCACAAAGGTGTTAAGTCCATAAAGCTATGGAATTAAGAATTTCACTTTTTCTATCAGTTGGTTGAATTGTCTGAGAAGACATAATTCTAGAGAATTTTACTCCTAAACCAAGCGATTCAAATCATCTCCTGATGATTGAGCAAGCTAAGACCATCATCTAAAAGTGATGAGAGAAGTTTAAGAGTTAATATAATGTCTAATAAAAGATAGACATCCGTAACATGTGCTCTGGGATGTATGTCTATGTGTAAGATGATCTTTCATGCTTATTGAATTGTACTTCGTGCTAAATAATGATGCAGACTTCCATCATGATAATGTCCTCCTACATTGCCCATATTTAGGGAAAGATTGGTTGCAAGAGCATTTTAGTGAGCAATCAACACTGTATAGCTCCAAGTTCTCAGATCTGAACTTCATCAAGAACATTGTGAAATAGTTGGGATGCTTCCTTCAAGTTCTTGACCTTTAGCTAGGTTCCATGACAGATTGAACTTAGATTTGGACAGATATGAGCGATATTCTAGTAGTAAAAATGTTATTTCTTTGAATCATTAATGCTTATAGCTGGTTTTTTTAACAAAAGAAAAATGAGTGTGCTACTAAACACAGTGAAATAAAAAATGTCCATTGAAAGAGTATATTGCCTTAAAAATGTAGACTATTGCTGACTAAGTAAGCATGTAGAAATGATGTTGTAGGGTCAGACAACTTATACTTTCATAAAAGCTATTTGTTGTGGCTTGTTTAGCAGTTTATTTTCTTCTTTACCTTGAAAACTTGACGCCTCAACACATTGAAAAATTTTTTGCGAAATATTCTTTGCAATGGTTATATTTTTACAATATATATATATATTTTCATAGGCTATCAATGAATTTTCATGTTAATATTTTTTTTCTCACCCTATAGATGCACCATCCAATACAAATGAAACCCGCTGACAGTGAAAACCGAAATGGTTAGTTAATTTTTTTAAATGTTTCATATATTTTGTAAGCATTTATTATTTGGGATCTTATACAATTTCGATATTAACTTGATTGCATTTTAAATTAATATTTTATTGCTAAATGATTTAGAAAATTAATTAAAATCAGTTTTTTTTCCAGAACGCAAGCTTTTTATTGGTATGTTGTCAAAAAAGTGCAATGAAAATGATGTACGTGTAATGTTCTCAGCGTTTGGTCAGATTGAAGAATGTACCGTTTTACGAGACACCAATGGACAGAGTAGAGGTAAAAAAAATGTTTTTCAAAATATATATTAATGTTATTGTACAAGTTCTCTGCTGAATTACAACTGAGAGGGCCAGGACTAGAGGGGGCAGGGAGGACAACTGTCCCAGGCAGCAAAATTTTAGGTGGGGACAATGAGCACTGTTATAGAATTATCAAACTTTAAAGTTGTGGAGGCAACAAAATAATGTTTGCTCTGGGTGGTAAAAATCCTAGTTACGGGGCCCTGACAACTGATAGATTTTCATTTGAAAATTTTGTTCTGTCTCTCTTAGATCTTTTTCGTCAACCTAATTTCCCCTTTCTTAAATGGAAAAATGTATATAAAGAAGAGGACTGGTAATTTTGTGGATTGTGTATGAAAAACTAATATAGTCTTGAAGTTTATGAAAATAAAACCCGTGACGTTCTTTGGCAATGTTTATATAACTTAAATCCAAACAAATGGCTTCAGAATTAATATCTGAAATCAATACGTTCAATCCAATGATTGGGCAACTTGCCAATTCCTCAATTCAACAGGATTAGGTTTAAAACGTAAAGCCATTTAGAATTAGTATGAAACTATGGATATCTGCTCAATAGGCTTTATATGCACAAAATGACAGCAGTGCAGCAAAATGATAGAATGACCAATAACATTTAACAGATAACATTGTGAGTTAACCAATTGAAATCCTGTGGGTCAACAAAATAGTCTGATAAAAAAACTCAAGGTATTGTTTCAAAATTATTTTAAAAGTGTTATATCTTTCAAGTAAGGAAACTTCAATTTGGCTCTGGCCATTTGTTGCTCCCATTTTTTGCTGTCTGAATCAAGCTATATAAATAATATTTGTGTGGCTTTGTATCAGACATTTTTTGCCGTGTGTGTTGAATACAGTACATATCAGACATGTAGGAAGTGCATTGGAGACTTTTATCAGGCCTAAGTTTTTCTCTTTTTTAATTAATGTGATTCTCACATGTTCTGAAGGGATCAGGTTAATCAACAGAGAATGAAGCAAGTGCCAAATTTGTTATGTACTAAATATCTTATACTGAAAATGTTAGGTGCATCATACAATGATACCCGATATAACAATAAATCCCCCTACAACGATATTTCTTCACGTCTTGTTTTGAAATGTCTACTCATGTTAAACTACTGCCTCTCGATATTACAATAATCCCTCTGCAATGATAGTTTCTCTTGGTCTGCAGAGTATCGTTATATTGAGGATTCACTGTATTACAAATATTAGTGCTATTGAATGATAGAAGATTGTTATTGAAAAATTAGCTAATAAATTGATATTAAACATTTAGGGGACTGTTTTTTAAAAAAGCCATTAGGTTTTTTCGTACTAAAAAAATACTGTGCACACAAGCAAGTATAGCAATATTTATAGCATTTAATTTTTTAGAGCAAAAACACCTAATGGCTTTTTTAAAACAGTCCGTGAATGTTTAAATCAATTTATTAGCCAATTTTTGAATAGCACTCCTGTAATATTTGTAATACAGTGAAACCTCAATGTAACTATGCTCTGCAGACCAAGAAAAAATATCATTGTAGATTATCATAGTTGTAGTAAATAGTATTTTTTAAAGTCACTTGAAGGGAAGGTCTAGATCAGGGCTTGGCAACCAAACTTGATTGGCTTTTTGACTTATGACTTTTTTTCATCTTTACTTCATGACGTGTGTGTGATTTCATTTCCAAAAAATCAGTTATGATTTTTAACTGATTTTTTTTTTCTAAAATCAGTTTTTTGCTATTTCATTTTTCTACATGCCATTGAATTCTGCTATATCAAACTTATAGCTAATAAAATTTTTGGCCACTTCTCATGAGATTATGACACTGGATAAAACAAATTTTGACAAATTCTCCATCCAAAACAAAAATAGTCATTTCTTAGGTAATTCACTGTGCTGACCACAAATGTGACCATAAAAAATCTGGATTGGCTACCATTTTTCTCTGAAAGTGCACATTTAATGCACATATAAAAATGCACAACATTAAATCACAACATAGTTAAGCAAAAATCAAAGTAAATATGCAGAAAAACAACCACACAAATATTTGGAAACTTCAATATATAGTTGCACAACATTAATATACATAAAAACCCAGAGAATACAAAGAAATGTAAATGTATTACAGCGCAAGAGTTTATTTATTGTTATCTGACATGTACTTCATTTTGCATTATGCTTGTACTCTGGACATAAAGAGCGTCTTACAACTGTCCAACAGTAGTCAGCCAGCATGAAAGTTGGCCATTTTCCCCTGATAACGTTCTATGGTCCTTACCACTTTTTTATATAATAACGCTCATAAAACACTTTTCAGCTATGAACATAAAACTTTTTCATTGAGATATTTGTATTAAGCAGATCAAAATTATTCAATATTGTATATTTTCACCTGGATGCAATTTCATTGTTGTCCAGTGTTAATGTTTCCAAAATTAGATTGACTATGGCAAACCAAATTTTCTGCTCCATGAAGCTCGTAATAAGGTTTGTCTGTATTTATTGTTGAATGTAATGTATAAAAATTTACTTGAATTTTTGCTTTTTATCTGATCGTAACCAATCTCATGGGTGAAAAATGCAAATATCTTCACAATTTTTGAGTTTAATAAATTTTTATTGTGATTTTCTAAGAAAAATTGAAGAAAGGGTCCCATGATGGATGGGTTGCCAAAAGGGATTAAGGAGAGCCATATAAAAGATATTCTACTGTACAAGTCATTTTATTTAAATATACATGCAGGACTGCCATTTAGTTCTTACTTCAGCTCTTATTAATAGATGAAGTCTTTATGTGTTATGAGAAATCTTGTCTGAATTTGAAATCTTAAGTGAGAAAGAGAACTGTGTGTGCTGGCTCTGAAACTTACTTCTTTTTTTGAATGGTAAAAACAAATAATATTTTAATGAAAATTAATTATAATAAAGTTTTCAAGTTGGGGAAAATGATATGAATGATTGAAAACATTTATATAAGAGGTTTTTAATGTTACTTAACTTTGAACTGTTTTTGATAAAGGAATTCAGTCTTCAAACAGAATCTAGTATAAGTGTTGTGCACTTATTTATTTAACTCCAAATTAACAGTATTGGAATTAAGAGTAAAAGAAATTCTGTGAAGAAATAGAATCACAGTTAATTTCTTTCATTGTTAAAGACATGAAAGTGTTGCGGTATGAAAAAGATCTTTATTAAAATCTTTCTTTTTTATGTGGTTTTAGGGTGCGCCTTTATCACATATGCATCCAGACAATGTGCACTGAATGCCATAAAATCTATGAATCATTCACAGACAATGGATGTGAGTAAAAAATGGATTTAGATGCTCTCGTCTTTTGCTTGCAAACTTGTTCTAGCTTAGTAATGATTGAGAGTTCTTTCTTATATGTAGTATATATATGTGCATATTTGATTTTGTATATTGATTCGGGTAAACCAGTTTCCTGAAATTTTAGTTACATCACCCCTTCATCAGAAAATTTTTGTACTCATTACCATCCCCCAATCTCAAGTCACCCTATAGCTTCTATCGTATCCCCCCTTCCAAACTGTTCCATTCTCCCCTCACCAAAGCTTGATATTGTCTACTTTGGGAAACACTGTGCTTAACTGTTAGTGATTTTATGATCTCCATGGCAGTTTGAATTGTAATGAAGACATTGGAATTAAGTTTGAACATGAATGATTGTATTTGTATATTTTATTTCTCTAAGTCAACAATTTATAGAGAACACTTTGATTTTTATTTAGAAGACACCAACGAATAAGGCAAATACACAAAAAATAATAAAAGTCCTAATGCATTTCAACACCAATGCATTTCAACACTTTGATTACTGTATGTTATGTTATTGAGGTGGTAGGGCTTCAAAAGAGGGTGTTTTTGAAGTAGCATAATATCTGCTACAGTATGAAAAAATATATGCAGGACTGCCATACATTTTTATATATTCATCCCCGTGCCAAGCTGGGATATGAAAATTATTCATCCACAGACAAAAAAAATTATTCGATTAAGTCATTGTTTTCTTTACTGGTCTTGTCTGTCAGTGTAGCTGTTTATAACGGTAGAAAAAGAACTCGAAATTTATTATTGTGGGGGGGGGGATGCTTAAGCATGACCAAAAGTCTCTTGAACCAGAAAAGGGGATAAACATGTCTCTATTCACCTACTTCCCTTCCATTTCTTAAATGTAGGTCAAGATTACATTTTCCTGTGACTTTCTACTGAGGGAGAGCTGGAATGGATTCCATGTTCATGCAGTACTCATAAATTTATAGTTATACCTGGTAAAATAAATGGAACAATGACTACATTAGTAAAATATTCGGGATATACTTATTACACTTGATATGATGTGCACATGTTAAAGATTTTACTAAATTTTGCATACTTATTGATATTTTTAATATCAAACTTTGGCGTACATAGCCAGACCTAGTTGTTTTATGGCATGAATTATAAGTATGACATGCTGCTAATTCGTAATGATAATGAATATTTTTCAGCTGTAATAGCATAAAATTTTAGTTGAAAGATAAAATTTTATTTCATCCAAAGAACTATACCATCAGAAATTCCCAATTATTGTATTGTGTCTAAACCAGTGTTTCCCAACGTTTTGAAGTTTGTGGCACCCTTGGGAATAACATCAAAATTTGGGGCACCCTTCCTTTACAGTTGTACGAAACACTTATATCATCCTCAAGGCCTTGCAGTGTATTTATTGCTTTGTATATTATTGTCTTCATAATCAGAAAAGGCTTGCTCGCATAGAATGATATGATGTCAAAAATGGTGAAAGTGTGTTATCATTAAGATTATGATACTCCTCTCTAAATCCAAGCCCAAAAACAGCCACTGACGCCTCACTTTTGGTGAGCTTACCTGTGAGTGTGGAATCACCGCAAAGATCAATAAATTCATCTGGTTCAGCAAGTAATGAAATCTGTTTTCTCAGCACTGTCTGCAAAATCAAATGGTGACACAACCCAGTCGAGATTCTCAGTGGAAAGAGATGGAAAGTACATATCTATTGCATATTGCAATCTTGATAAGTGTTGAAAAATGAAGTCTTTCAGCTTATTCGAAGATTATTTCACCCTCTGCTATTATTGCGAAGGTTTCGACAGCTGGCTAATGCTAAGATAAATTCAAGAAAAAAAAAAATTCAACTGTCTTTGAGGGAAATTGTGAACCTAGGTCTTGCCGATCTCACTTGCCGAATGAGCGCACTAGACTACAAAGCCAACAAATCATCTTCCCTTAGAGCTCATGTGCTCTGAACGGGACCATACATGGACAGTTAGACTCAGGCAAAGTTCACATTGCTGACACTGCAACCACAGATGGCGACTTATCCGATAAGTCTGTCATGCATGAGAGTAATTTATTCGACTTGATTTATTTTAAGACCTTAAGTGGACTGTAATATTTTTTTATTTATCTCCATAACATCTCGCGACACTCCTTAACTGATTTTTCAGCACCCTAGGGTGCCAGGGCACACCGGATGGGAAACAGTGGTCTAAACTTTCAGGAAAAAAATCAGTGTGAATAGTTTCTCTGTACCATTATTGATGTGCTATATTAAATATTCTTTCTTTTGTGTTTGTTCAGGGTTGTAGCAGTCCATTAGTTGTGAAGTTTGCTGACACTCAAAAAGAAAAAGACCTCAAGAGGCAACAGCAAATGATGACTAATATTTGGAATATGACTAGTTTTAATAATTTGGGACTTGGCTCTCAGTACATTGCGGCAAGTTTATATAATTTGCTTTCGGTTATTATTCAAATTTCTTCTCTTTGTTGCATTTTCAAATTCGTTATAATTCTTATGTGGCCTGTAACAGGAGATTTTGAAATATATTTCAACTAAAAGCATTAAATGAATGAATCACCCGATTTTTTAAACACCAGGTTTTTAGCAAACTAGGGGTAATTTATTTATTTTTATTTATGCAATATTGCTGGCCTTTCAAAGGCCTATACAAGAGGATGTGGTGGCTTTACACATAGATGTTTTGCAACAGTTGACAAGAAATCTGAGATCGTGAGGGAATTAACAATAGTGGAGGGGAGCATGTTCCATTCAACTATGGTATTAGGAAAGAAACTATTTCAAACAGTCTTTGGAGGCAAAAATATGTTTCAATTTTTTGGAGTGGTCAAGTCTATTGGAAGCTTAAGAAGGCTTAGTCAGAATACTGGATGTATTTAATTAATGTTTATGATTACTTGTTTAAGTGAATAATCGTCTATACGCAACTGATTACAATGAGTTTT
The DNA here is from genome assembly GCF_987345545.1 of Pholcus phalangioides. Lineage (NCBI taxonomy): Eukaryota > Metazoa > Arthropoda > Arachnida > Araneae > Pholcidae > Pholcus > Pholcus phalangioides. The sequence goes on along the minus strand of NW_028301608.1, from coordinate 7,481,254 downwards.
TATTGATGGAAGTGTGACAGCCATTTATTTAGAGGTTAATGTTTTTGTGCTGAGTAACCTTTTTCTTGGAGACTGTTTGCGGGACCAAAATAAACCTTATAGAGATTTCAAATACATATAACTTTCACTTTCCTTGGATTTATAAGTTATTCAATACTTTAATATAGACTGGATGCATATTTTTATAACATAAATCTTGATTTTTTTTAATTTATGTATGTTATAAACTGCCTGTTGAAATAATATAGATAGGCATGAGCCTTTCTCATGAAATTAAACCAAAAGTTATCAAAAATAAATATAAATCAATAAATTTTTTTTCGTAGAAAGCTTTTCTTTTCCTGCTGATAAATAAAATATATTCGGCAGCACAGTTTGTTCAAAATTCATGTTGAAAAAAATGAATTTAAGTTCAACCATGTTGATAAATAGGCAAATTTGTTGTGGCATTTTTCTTGTTTCATTACTCAATTTGATATTTATGCTTGAAACTTGCAACATGAAAAGTACAAAAGACTGGATATCAATCGCAGATGGATGAAGTTCAGAAAGGAAATTCATATTCCTCTGTGTTTAATCGAACCACCAACTTCTCACAATTTAGGTGAGTGCTCTTGCTACAAAGGACAGACATTTTCTAACCTTAGAGCGTATAGTTGTGCTGAATGGCACTGAGCATGTACAGCCTCCTCAGTCAGCTAATAGCTCTTAACAACAAATTGACCCCCAGATGGCGACATATAGAGAGAGAAACTATGCTATATTCTCTGCTTTTCATAAAATATAATGAGCACTCATCCGGAATGTAGAGGTTGGTGATTTGATTCGCCACAGAGGAATGTGAATTTTCTTTCTGAACTTCATCCATCTCTGCTTGGTATCCATTATTTCGTATTTTGCAGGAGAAGTGGAGAGTAACATAATTTGAGATCTCTACTTACAGCATATTCCATCTATTTTGGTAGCTCATTTTCAATGTAGACAAGCACTGATACCCTAAAAGATTTTTTTGTCAATTGCATTTTAATATTTTTATTTGTATCTCGCCCTTTTTTTTTTCATTGTTTTTGTTTTGCTAGGGCATGAGAGTTACTCTCAAATCAATGTCTTCAGATAAAGCATTACTGCAATTCGATTTGCAGTCAAGAAATCTGGATTTTTAAAATTTTCATTATTCCTCCCCCCCCCCCAAACTTATGATTAAATTTATCTTTTGGTTACCTAATTCCAGGAGAAAAACATTTTTATATTATTTGAACATTGATCTAACAAACATGCTGAAAGCATGTGCTTTTCAGAAATAATAGAAGTCTCTGAACTGAAACATAAGTGAAAAGAATTTCCACAAAAAAATAATAGCCAGGGGATGGGCATTTAATAAATCTCTCCTCTTTTTGTTCTGAATAAATCTAATTTGTTAAGTAATTTTCAATTTGAATGAAAGTTCAAGTGATGGCTCCATTTCACTTTTTTTCGAGCAAAATTTGATTGGTTCAAATCCTACACAACACCAGTTGCCACCTATGTTTTCCAACTTTCACAAATGGAGAAAAAAAACGGGGGAAATTTTTCATTTGACTATAAACTATTGATAAAAAATATTTTGAAATTTAAAAAAAATGAAATATGAAAATATAATGGTCCTAAAAATATATTATTGAAACAGAGAATATGTATTTTTGTTTTACGATAGAAAATTTTCACTTTAAAATTTGAAGAAATGGGCTGGGGACAACCAGGGAGAAGGGCATTTTGTTAAGAAAATTTTTTCAAGCAAATTCTAAAAATCTATTGATAAAAAAATTTTAAATAGGGTTACAACATGTCTCAGAGATAGAAATATAAATAGCAATTGGCTAAAAAAAAGTTCTATCCCAAATATATTTAAAGTAAATTGCTGGGGACGACACAATTTCATGAGAATAACCCATACGTATTTATATATTATGTTCTCTCTTGTTCATTGTTACAGACAATAGTTTTTATGAGGTCGTACAATACATGTGGTAACAGTAACCTGCTGTATCGTGGAAGGTTGAGATTGTGCTCTGGTTTGGTCATGCATTATTTCTGCATTTATTTTCAGCCAAATTTGTGCTGATATTGCAGTGAGATAATCTTAGTTCAAGACAGTTGAATGACCTTTCAGATTCCTTTCTGACATGACCAGTCTCATTGGCTCTCTATTGCAATATGTAATATGGTGATGACCAATCCAACTATCTGAATGATGTGCTGTGTGCTCTTTAAGCCAATATTTCACAGTTTGAGATCAGTAAATATATTCTTTGAACATACCTATGGTCTTCAGAAAAAATTAATGGATAAGAATTTATGCTGTTAGTTTACTGTAACTGCTAGACCAGACGTACCCTCTGTCCCATGAAGGCTGTTAGTTTACTGGTCAGTTATGTTAGGATTTTGTTGCTTCACAGTACTACTGACGCGTAACCCTTACAACAGCAATCACAAGATATCTGTCCAAATTTGATGCCTTGTATTTTGGTGATTCTGAGATATCTAGCTTCATTAGAGCTCTCTTATTGCAGCAATGTCCAGCCCAGATACTGCTGTAAGTTTTCTCCTGATAATGTTTCCCCCCTAACCTTTTAGATCAATTGCGTGTTAGCAGAAGCAGCTTTTGTTGAAAGTTTGATAACAGAAGGAGAAATACTTTTTTCCCTTTTTCTTCAGAGTAGTATAGGAATATTCGTACAGTATAAATAATAGAAAAATATAAAGTATTTCTGCCTTGGTTTTTTTTTTTTTAATATTAGAATTTTTTGGGAGTGGGGAGCACGTGCATGAAATTGGAAGAAAGTATTCTTCCTGAAAAAAAATGTAGCATTTTGCAGAAGGATTAGTGTTTTCCACTGTGGCAGTTATATTGAAGATCAGGGAAATTCCAAAAACCACTTAAACAGGTAATTAGTCGAATAAAAATATTTGTGAGGCTTGAATGAGAAACAGTGTATATTATAACAATATAGTATCACTTTTTTTGGCTTTAATGAATTGTTTGGCGCAGTAGTTTTTTTCAGGTTATTGCTCCAAAAAACTTCAATTCCAATGTCACACTTTTTTTAAGCCACACACTGTTGCTAGCCCAACCATAGCTATAGGCATAGCACATGTACATTTAAAATCCTGGTATTTGTTGTATTACAATGTGTTTTGTCTTTCCATCTATATTTTTTAGTTTAGTTTCACTTAAAAGGATGTTTGGAAAATTTCAATTAATTCTTAAATTCTCTAATTTTTAGCAGAATCAGTCTGGTGGTTATGGGAATTTTACTGGCCTCCCTCAATTACCTGGTGGTAAGTTGTAGTTCTCAAACCTTTTACTTTTATATTACAGTATACCCCTCCTTATAATGCATATTCAGATATTTCATGTCATTTATTGGATTCACTTTAAAAAATGTAACTAATATCAGGGCTTAAATCATCTTGCCAGTTACATTGCACAATACACAGTATTTCAATATACAGTGGATGCTCGTTATAACGATCCCCCCAATTATAGTGACCATTTCATTATAATGACCGGTGTATGACAGGTCCCAAATATTTTTGTATTTCTGCCAGGCTATTCTTTTATCCAATATAATGACCAGTAAATATCATTCAATCCATTAACAATAACCAAACTCAGCTTGACTTCCTGTTTTTCTTTCTTTTTTGATTATTGGAAAAATCTGTCATTGACTTGACCTTTAATGTTTATAGAAGAAAGGGGTATGAAGCATATATTATTTAAAAGATGAGAAGTGGGTACTTCTACTTGTGTAGAAGTCGGTGCCCAAATGGTGCTACCACTGGAGAAATTGCTTACCATTCTGTTTTATTTTCTCATGTATTGACTCATTCCCACTTCACTTCCCACGTAGATGCTTTTTTACCTTATTCTAAATTTAATTTGCAAATATCTTATTGATTTCTCAATAGGGGAATACACAGGCTAGTGAACTAATTGTTTTGCTGCATATAGTAGAAAATAAATGTAGGTTTAGACCATGCACAGTATTTGCGTAAGTACAATATACATACAGTCCCTGTATAGCTACATATATTTTCATTGCAACAAAATGAGAGAATTTTTTTTTTAAATTCCATTATAATACAATATACATAATATTTACCAGACAAGCTTACTTTGTTTTTTTTTTCCTTCAAAACTTTCTATATAATGACCCCCTCCCATATAACATCTTTTTTCTAGGGAACGAAGGGGGTAGTTATAAGAAGCATATTGTATCATTCTTTTCCTTTGTCTCCTGACATGCATAGTGTAGCGAAGGGTTGTTGTACGAAAAAAAAAATTTCCCCATTTAAATATCTAAAAATTTAAGTTTTTAAAAAATCATCGTTATTTAATGGTATCGGTGTTAGAAAACGCATCTGTCATTCTAGTTTTTTTTTTTTTTTTAATTTTATTTGTGAATTTGCCTAATGATACTGAATTGGAAATATAGAATACTAAAGGTCACAATTTGATATTTCAAACAAAATTATATTTAACAAATTCATCCAGCGAAAAATAACTTTTCAATTTTGTCTCTAACTTTATTTTCTCAATTTTGACCATTGATGGATCCTAAAAGAGTCATTAATAAATCAAAATGTTTTATAAGTGAAACTTTTTCAATTTGATTAACAAATTCAAGCTTTGGTTTTTTATGTAATGTGTCAATTCTTAGAACAGTTATCTCGTAATTTAAAATTAGTCCTCCTGACCATATGCCATCAAATAAATTTGTCAATTGACTGGTTGAGGTTCTTTGATTTCATTTATCCTCTAAATGACATTTTACTGTTGCTTGTTATTTCCAATTATTTTGAAAGAAGTAATACATTTTTCCATAGTTCAAAATCATGTTTTAAGACATCGCCATCTATTGATTTTTTTGATAATTTGTTGCACAATGTTCTGATTTCATATTTCTCACACAATTCCCATCATATCAGAAAATTCATGTTATGATATTACTAATGTCAGGGTATCCAAGTTTAAATCACATGATTTTTCAGATACTTCATATTATTCAAAATTGCTTGAAATATCTATTTTTTTTAACTTGTGTGACGCAATGTGGGTAAGTATAAGATAGTAAGGTTCATATTTTAATTATTTACACATTAATTAATATTTTGAAAAAATGTGATAGAAGTACCGTATATACTCGTGTATAAGCCAATTTTTTTGTGGAAAAATTTGTTCCTCGAGTGGGGGGGGGGGGTTGGCTTATACTCAGTCAGTTTCTGATGAAAAAATATCTACCCCTTCAAATCATTTTTGTAGCAGTGTTCGAGAAACAGGCATTATTGGTATGGGATATGTTCAAACTTCACAGATCCGATAATGTCAAAGCCGAGGCAAAGAAATCGAAAACATCATTGGCTTTGATGCTAGGTAGGCTAACGTTGATTGTACAGCCTTTAGATGTGAGCATCAACAAGCCTCTCAAAGACTATTTGAGGAATTTGTGGATTGAATGGATGAGTTCCGATGATAAAGTGGTGCCTTGAAGAAAACTGGCACTGGCCTGGTGTGCCAATGGGTACATGAGGCGTGGAATTCCTGCTTCCGCCGAAATTATCATCTGATCCTTCAAAAAATGTTGCATCAGCAATACAATGGACGGAACTGAAGATGATATCTATCCTGTTTGAAAGTGACAATAGCGATGAGACAGCCCAGATGAAGATAAAAACAAAGATGCCGCACTTTATGATGATCTGATGGATTACGATGAGCTTGGAGACTCAGAAGAAATGGTTTAAAAAGTTTGAATCATTTTCTATTGTAAATTTCCGCAAGCTATTCATTTTGCATGAAAATATAAGAATTTTTTTTCTCTATAATGCACAGATTTTTTGGGGTCAGCTTATACACTGGTTTTCAATTTATTGCGGTTTTGGTGGACCTGAAGTGGGAGGTCGGCTGATATACAAGTCGGCTTTATACATGAGTATACAGTATTTTTTGTTCATTTTGGATGAAGAGTGAGGTTGGTCGAATTAATTCAGTTTTTCTCAGATTAGAAGATTTTATAGAAAGAGGTTTCTATATGGAAGTGGGGGAATTCTTCCATGGAAGAACGTAAGGTTGTTAAAGAGTGTGTTAACTGTGTAGACAGATTTATATACCTGGCGTAGAATGTACTATAACCTTTGAGGAAGTAGGCAACTCACTATCTATAGGAATAATTGTTGCAATTGTGAAACAAGATACACTGAAACCTCGCTATAATGATACTTGGTATAACAATGTTAAAGTCAGGAGATTTGAGTCTGTGTGGGTGCAGAGATTAATTTTTTCTCTTGTAATTATCTCCAAAAATATAACCAATCTTTTGAGGAATCTTGTATTAACAAGTGGAGAGATCTTTCTGCATACATGTCACCATCTGGTGGCATATGTCATTCACAAGCTATCAGTTGATTGCTGCCGCCATCTTTGTACAGAGCTTTTCAACATATATATATGCTCCAGGGGAGAAATGTTCGGTTTCCATAGCTTAGTTAGTAGAGCACTCGTTTGGCAAATCAAACAACTTGTTTGAGTCCCCGCAGGGGCAGAGATGAATTTTCTTCCTTGTAATCATTTCCAAAAATAACCAGTCTTTCGAGGAATCATGTATTAACAAGTAGAGAGGACATTTCTACATATAAGTGTTGCCTCTCAATATAACAATAATCCATCTACAAAATATATTTTTTTGTTTTGATCCGCTCCACAGAGTATCATTATGTTGAGGTTTCATTCTATGGTTCTTTTCCAAAGAAGTAATAAAAATTACGTTTTTTTCACATTTCTAATTTCTCCCCTCAATGCTTTTTATTATGCTACAATACAATGCAGTTTTTCATAGCTTTTTATGAACGTTTTGTTCATTCAAGGTAGTTCTTTTCTGAAAGAAATTTGTGGTACTGCAGCAATATTTTATAAAGATATTACTCCAGAATATTTAAATTGAGTAAAATAATGAATGTTAGTTGCATATGACTATGCTCTTTTTGACTTTATTGAGTAAAAATTTCAATACTGTTTCGAACATAAACTCATGCTTAGATATCATTGGTATGCTAACTGAAATATTTAGTAGTTTTTTCAAAAGCAAAATCATTAGCATTTAACTTATTATCTATAAGTTAATGCTTAACTTATTTTATAATTTCTCTTTTAACTTTTAGATAATAAAAGAGAAATTTTCTTAATTAAAAAGAAGTAAACATTGAATTCAAATAAAATCATTATTTTTTATCAACCCTAATCAATGTGTAAATAATGGGAATACAGAGGAATTCATTTTACCTTCATAAAATGAGAAATGGCTTTTATCAGGTAAGGATGTACACCTTTAGATAAAATAGTTTGTGTCAAAATTAGTTTGTACAGGCTTCACTGTATTTTTAATTAATTGTCTGTGGTATGTATATGTTGCATTTTTGAAGTGCTGACATCAATATTTCAAATCGGGAGTGAAAATGGCAGAAGCTTTAGTATAACTAATTTTTTTAGTGTTTGTGAATCTACCTGATTTCTGTAGAGATTTTAAAGGTGATGATGCTTAATGATAGGATATTAATTCATTTATTAGAATCTAATCATGAATTATGTAATTTTTGTTACCCTTTTTCTATCAAATAGGATTAAGCTCCTTGAATGTGCAGCAGCAGTTGGCTGCTTTGGCTGCTGCACAAATGTCGCCGAACAGCACCAATTCAGGTTTGTTTCTTGTTGCATAATTTTTGTAGTATTGTCTATAGTAACCCTTGACTACCTCGCTGTGGCTCAGGGGACACAAACTATTTTTCTAGTTATTAGCTGGTGGTCACATAAATGTGACTCAGTTTTGAAAATTTTATGCTTTCTTTCATATTCAGTAAATTTCATTTAAAAAATATCTCTCCACTCCTATTGCTACTGTTATTTTTGTTATAATTATTTTCACCCTTTCTTATACAGTTACAGTTTGCCCCTATTAATGAGATGATAGAATAATTATTAGGGAATCTATTTTTCAAAATACTTGTAACATGTAATGTAAAAATACAGAATTAAAAACTATATTTAAAAAAATTATGATCTATTTTCATGAACTTTCACATTTCCTATATAATGAATTATTCATTTATTCTTATAATTTTTTCTCCCCATGATTTTCAGGCTTGAATGCTTTGGGTTTACAGGGTTTAAGTGGACAAAGTGGTGGATTATCACTCAATTCTAGCAATCATCCTTCAGGTGAATTTTTATTTCACTTATATTGTGTTTTAAAGTTTAATCAGGATTTCTGAATTCAGTGAATAATATTAAACTGCCAGTATACGCCTGACCTGGCCTTCTATATCAATTAATTTAATCTGAAAATTAAACACAACCTGACAGTTTATTTTAATTTTTGATTGTAGCAAAAAAAAATTACATTTGCAGCATATACATGTGTTGTAAATATGTGTTCTTACTTTTGTTTTCCAGACATAAATGCTGCTAATATTCAGAGCTTGGCTGCTTTAGCTAATCTAACAAATTCTCCTGGTAAGTTCAAGGTCATTGATAATTTGGATATATCATGATAGTTTTCTTCTACCCCATGATTAACATGAATTTATATTCACAAAAACATTTACTGTCCCACAAATAAGTTCTAACTTCTAGTTTTTACTCCATTGAATTTTATAAATCTTCTAAGATAGGTCACTGTGTGTGTGAATTCATCATTCATCACAAATTGGGTGTCTTCAATAAAGTGAAAAAAACTTAATTGAGTAAAAGGAATTACCTTTTTTTTACATGAAGAATGTAGCCTTTTTTATATTAGCCATCATTCATAATTCTCTAGATAGAAAAATCAAACAGTCCAAAGCAGTCAAAACAGTTCATGTAAAATTTGAATAAATTCAAGTCAAAAAATAAATTTTCATCTTTTATTTTTATCACATTCACTGTAGATAATGAAAATAGATCAACCATGTAGGGTTATAATCATAACACTAAGCAGAACTTAAATAACATTCATCACTTGAGGCTTTATTCAGCAGATAATTCCTTGATTAGCACCCTTGACCTCACCTCAGATTAGAAAACATTTTTGAAAGTGATAAAGTGCTCTATCACATTTATGCTTTTTCTAAGAAGGGAACACAAAGATAATTTACCCACTCAAAATCCAATATTTGTTCATATTAATCAAACTTCTCATTTTAACAGTCGCGAAAAGCATGAAATTTTTTGTTTTTTTCATATAGTGATCTAAGATTGTTTTGGAAATACTCGTATCAGATGTGCTTGTATTGAGTTTGACTACATATAATTAAAATATGTACTTTTCACGAATAAAATGTAGACTTATCTGTTCTTTTTGGAATATCACTCGAAAACCAAATTTTTATTACAGTTGGCATGAATTCAGTGATGATGCAAAACTTGACTGCACTAGCTGCTGCTGGAAGCAGCAACAACTCAGGCGGGATTCCTGGCTTGCCTTCTGGTGGTATGCTCTTTCACACCATTTCATTCATTGTGTTTATTTTAAATTCTATCTTTGTGAGTGTCAACATGCCAATCAAATATATTAATACTGTATTTCAAAAATTTGTAAACTTGGATGTCTGATTTTTCCCATAGTTTTGTTTATTTCCTTATGCTTGTGGTTTAGTTAATGAATTCATACATATATTAATAAACTGAAATAAAAATGTTCTTTCAGCACTGTGTGCTTCATGTCATCTGTTTTCAGTTTAGATAAAAAGCAATAAGCTCTGTAGCACAATTTCAATCAAATTAGTCCTTTCAGTTTATTTAATGTTGATATTCATCTGGTTTTTTATTTAAAAAAATTTATAGTAGTGATTTTTGGGAGAAATAAATATTTTTTCAACACAAATATTTACAAGTATATGAATACTCTCTGAATCATGCTCGTTTTTTAAATAGGGATTTATATCTTTTCTTTTACGTGTTACAGGTAATATGTCTGGCAGTGCATCAAGCGCCAGTTCTCCAATGAGTGGCGTTGGATCTGTCAGCCCAGTAACCAGTATGGCCATGGGTCTTAACAATACTTCCATCTCGAACATAGGTGCCCTTACTGGAGTTAATGGGTTAGTAACCAAAATGTGAGCCTCGTGTTGTTTTCTACCAAAAGATTTTTTTGAGCTTTTTTTAATTTCATTGTAATTTGATATCAGTCAATAACTCTTCATAGAAGAAAATATCATTTAATATTAGGTTTTTCAAGTTATCCGAAAATAATTTATATTTTTCTGTTTTTAATTGATAGTAAATTTATACAAATGTACATATTTCAGTTTTTATCTTTGATAAGTTTTAAAATTTAATAGTTTTCAACAAGAAATTTCCAGATGTATTAAAACTCTAATTTCATATCAAATATTTTAATTTATTTTTTAAAATAAAAATCAATGCCCTTCAGTAAAATAACTTGGTTATTTTTAATCTTTTTCATCTCGTAGCGCACCCAAAATTATATTTTGTTTGTTATGTGTGATGTTCATATTACCATCGGATTGTATACTTCATGCATCATTGTTTCTTCAGCCTCACAGCACATTAATACTAGGTAAATGAATTTACGGTCATAAAAATCATCAGACTCATCTCTGTAAGGGGCTGTCTTGGCTTCCCGTGTTTGGTTTTGCATGTGAAACTTTTGATCTAAAGAAAATGATATTTTAATGATGTGATAAAATCTAAATGCAAACCAGTTAATTCAATAAACTGCAAAAAGAAAAATTACTTAATTTGCACCGTTTATGCAGCTCAAAAGGTTGTGATGCTAAATTTTTATTATAGGACGAGTCCTGGAGATTTTAAAGTAAGGGAAGAAAGACATCAAATTTTTGAAAATTAAATCTAAAAATTTGTTCGAATAATTATTTGTGTGATATATAAACAAAAAGAATAAATATTAAGCTATAAGAGAGTGAGCCTAGATATAACGATAAATTTTAAAGCTAAATTTTATCATGGGAAGAAGATTTGCATGTTCCATTTATGTTGAGATCACAAGTGTTTTTTCTTTACTGCTATGCTTCTGGCCATGCAGTGCTTATTCTGTGCTTATTATAATGATTTTGACTTATATTTTTTTAGTATTTTTGAGAACTTATCAAGTATCTTTTTTTCTATCGCATTCCAGCATAGGCAACATGGCAAATTTAGCTGCCAATGGGTCTAACCTTGATGCTTTGGCACAAGCTTATTCAGGATTACAGGGAATACAACAGTTTTCTGGTAAGAGTTTGTGCTAAATATCCAAGCCTATTAACAAAATTAACTACTTCTTTTGCATAATCCTTTATTTGTTCACATCTTATTATAGGATTCCACAGATCTTTTATGCTTCAATAACTGTAGTCTCACTTCTGGAATTTTTTTTTTCATGCATCTCGTATGCCAACATGCATACAAAGCTGGCTGGCAGTTGGTCATATAAAATCACATCATTTCTAAACCTTATTTAATCCAGTACCATAGCTCTTCTTTTTCACTTACAGTCTAAATGCTTTTCTCACAACTGGCTTCTGGTACATGGCAGCTTTGTGTATCTATCAATCACAGAAATAGCTTCTTCCATTTAAAATATTTCAATGACAAAAAGAATTTCATAAACATTTTAAGGGTTTGTTCTTTATTTACGCTAATTCATTATTTTGTATTTATTTAGGCACATTTTCAAACATGGGCATGCAGCACCAGAGTTCACCTGGGAAACAGTTGGAAGGTGTGCCATTTTTAATTGTCAAATTTACTTTTAAGTAATGCAGTTCACCTGGGCTTCTTATAGTTTTTCTAATGACAAAAAAAATGGATAGATAGTTTCACTAGATAAAATAAGTGATCTGTGTTTATGGAATTCTAATTCTTTCCAAGTTGTCCGCTTTTATACTCGAAAAGGTTACGAGGAATTTGACAAATGGAAATTTTTATTGCACTGTGCAATGCTTATTGAGTGCTGTGTGAAGAGCATGCATAAATTTATGAATCTATACCTCGCTGCTGCTGAAAATAGTTTACCCCCATAATGTTTTGTTCTATTTTTCTTTTTTACTTGAACATGATTGAACGATGTTGCTTCAACTTCTGTAGCCTAGGCTGTTTGTCACTTCCCTTAGTCAATTGTCAGTTTTGGTTTTTTATGCTGACGTGTGTTTTTCATGATTCTTCTGTTTCACAAACTTTTAAAAAAGGGTGATTTTCTTCTCTTCTCTCTCTTTTTTTTTAAACTTGTTTTCCATTCTTTCTTATAGGTTGTGGTTTCGGAGCTTTGATTTTTTTTACAAAGTAGTGTAAACTAAAATGTTTACAAGTATTTCAAATACTGATATAATATATGTTGCCATTAATGCAAAATCTTGTATGTCAAAATTACCTTTTTTTGAAAAAATTCCACTAAAAGCTGCTTTACATGTTTTTGTGTTCTGTAAAAATGTCATATTTTTCTTCAGAAGGATATAGACTTGAACGGGTGCAAAGAAGAGCCACTAGAGCACTTGTGAGTATGCAAGGCTTAAGTGATGAAGAGAGACGTGATTTGTTGAATATGTGTTCTTTGGGACAACATAGACGGCATGGAGATATGATTGAAGGGTTTAAGATATTCAAGAGGATAGATATGATGGATCATGAAACACTGTTATGCTCTCCAACAGGCTTGTGAATGCATGGAATAGATTTATCTTCCGATGTCATGAATTCCCCAAGACAGACACCTTCAAGAGGAAATATGAGAAGATGGGTGGGAGCAATCAAGAAGTTATAATAAGATCAAGAGTTAATATTATCCATATTTAAGGAATTACAACCATATCTTTATGGGCAGATATTTTAGTTAATTTTTCTGGCTGATTATTATTGGATATATAGGCTATGACAGTCATATTTTTCTGGACATTTTTCTATAATTTATTTTTGTCCAGCCACTTTGTTGGACAATTTGCCGGTTTAGGTTTCTGATTTGTATTTGTTTGTTTCTGACCAATAGAAAAACCAATATGACATTTTTACAGTGCACGGAAACACTTGAAGCTTTTAGTGGCATTAAAAAAATTGATAATTTTGATGCATGACATTTTGCACAAATGGTGGTGATATATGATAGATGGTTTCCATTACTATATATTACTGTGATGGTGTTGATGCTAGGCAATATTAAATCAATTAAATATTTTCTAAATGGAAATATCTCGTGCTATGTATAACAGTTTGTTTGCAACCTATAGAATTAAAGATATTCCATGTTTTTTGTTTTGTACTTCGAATGTACAGTTTTTAAAATGGGTTACTGTATTCCACAAATATTGATAAAAAATTCAGAGTGCTCTGTATAAAATGCTGATATGGATGTTGTGACATCATTTCTTATATATTTGAAAATTTCTCAATATGGGTTTTTGATGAAAATGCATCCAAAAGATTTATTGTTAAATTTAGTATCTTGAATGATATTAACATGATGGTAAGTTTTTATAATAATGGTTTGAATAATTTATTTGTTTTGTATTTATTATGTATGGGTCTTCTTAAGCCTTACGCTGCAGGAACAGTCAGAGAAATGCTTCTCTCACTGTCAGCATAGTTTCCTTTTTTTTCAATTTTCCTTTGTGAAAGGTAGATGGTAATCAAACTCAGTTATACAATTAAAAGAAAGGGGGGTGATACAATTGCAAAATCTGGATTCAGACCCAAAATCACCTATTTGATAGTGATTGGAGGCAGACACTCTACCAGTGCTAAACCCCATGTGCACCCTTTTGTACAGTGCAAGCAAACCTATCAGAGAATAAAGAAATTGAAAAGTTTTCAAAACAAAGAACAGATTTTCAAATGCCCAAAAGAATTTTTGCCCAGTGGAATAAAAACTGACATAAGCAAGTGCAGCCTTAACATATGCCTGATTTTGGTTTGTGGAAGATGCCGAGTTTTATGAAAGAAGAATGCGGTTTATCACAAGAGCAACTAACAGAAACTTTGAGATTCCTCTCTAAAGGAAGGCACTTGAAAATGCTGTTTCCCTATTTTCCAACCTGACTTGGGTTTACATTCCATTTTGATAAGATATACGTTTTGCTGCCTGCTAATTTTGCTAATAAATAGATGGCATAGTATGCAATTTTGCATCTAGGGCACATATTGAAAAAAAAAAAAAAATCTGTGCACAACTTTTTTCATGCCTGACAGCTAATCTAGTAAATTAAGTTTAAATTGTAGTCCATTTCTCAGAATAATCACTGTGAAATAGAATTTTAGCTGCAGCTCTTTTGCTTGCGTATCTTACTAGCCCGTTTCCATTTAGAAAGCATGGAAGCACACATAAATTCAAAATTTTTTATATTTTAAGAAATATTGTGATAGTCAAACCTTATTCTAACAAGGGCACGGTAACCCAGGTCGATAAGATACTCGCCTAAAGTACAGAATAATGTTTGGAGGTGTCGTGAGTTCGATACCGGTTCATCCTTGCCAGAAAACTTTCCTGACACGAGTACAACAAAAATGGCAACACAACGGCAGAAAAAATTGCTACCGCAGGGAGTCCCCATCGAGGGGTTAGTGCACCAACCTCTCTGACTATAACAAACAACAAGCCTGTCGTTCGGAATCGGCAATAAATTGTTGGTCCCAGTCTAATTAGCCCTCATGTGCAGAAAATGACCGTGGTGTGACAAAAATGATCAAATGATCATTCTAACAAATTGCAAAAGACAGAAAATTTCTTTTGTAAAATCAGATCTCTTATAGGAATAATGACATCAACCAAAAAGTTTTCTCCACCATATTCAGTGGTTTGACTTATACGCTGAGTTTTCTGTAGTGAAGTTTGGCTGTATTATACGTATTCAGAGTGCATAGATAAGTTCCTTTATTTACAAATAACTCATGAACCGTTGATAATAGAAGCAAATTTCCCAATTCGGAAAAGTATCCAAATAACGTGTATACCTCAGATACATCATTTATATTGTAAAAGGTTGTATAGTTATTAAAATAGAAAAATTAACTTTTTATTTGGTCATCCTGTCCTAAAAAAATTTCGAAAGTTTTTTGCTGTTTCTCCTGAATCGTACAAAAAAATTACACGTTTTTAAGTGTGATATTAGCTTAGATATTTGGATTTGAAAATCGCTGAAAATGAAGGAAAGAGCAGTGTGTCAAGTGTAGAATTAGCTCGTCTCAGTTTATGTGACTATATCATATTTTCTTCCATCATTATCAGCAATACATATTTTTTCTGTCAGCTCAGTAATTTTTAAATTCAAATATCTTGGCGCCAATATTATTTCACTTAGCAACATGGAATAATTTTTGTTGGCCTCAAGGACAAAGCAACAACTTTCCAATTGTGTTTTTTAGGACAGGATGGCCGATGAAATTAATTTTTTAATTTTAATTTGCAATATGAATGAGGTATATGAGGTCTACATGTTATATGGATACTTTTCCAATTCGAAGTATGTTTCTGGGATCAGTGATTTGCAAGCTTTTATTAATTAATCGAAATAAATTTTTTTAAACCATTAATCGATGATTAGTGGTTTGATGTGCACTTTTATAAAACAGATAATTGTTTTTAAATGAAATATTATTTTGGTCTCTTGCATTTCATACAGGTTCTACTACATCAATATCATCTATGAAGATAAACTTGTACAAAAACTATTACTTCTTGCATAGGCGTACGCAGAATTTTCTCAAGGGGGGGGGGGTGTCAAATTTTTTTCCCCTTCTGAGGAGGTTTTATTTCTTTTCCTGCAAAATAACACTATAATCTTGGCCTTGGCGGGGGGGGGGGGCATTTGCAAACTCCAATGATTTCTTGGTCTGGAAGATTTTACATTGTTAAATATCTATTAAATAATTTCTATCCGTAATGGATAAATTTCTCATGATGACACCGTATTCCCCTGCATTAGTTAGCATGCCATCCAGGATAAAGGGACTTTCCTATGCACCCTGTATATGGTTTCTAGTAAGGTCGTGATGCCTTGAATTATATCATTTACACGTTTTTTGCATATTGTGTACAGTAAGCCCTATCTTGTTAAAAGTCAACATTAGGCTCTGGCCCCCTTGAAAGGGTTATGCTGAGAAAAGGTAATTTGAGACCCACATTCTGATATGGGCCTGTGCTCTTGTGTGTAGAAAGGTAGTAACATTTTCTTCTATTTATGTTTGCATCACTAAGCTTTCCTTTTCATTGTGGTTATCATCTAGTTAGAATGGATACAGGACAGCATGAAATAGGTCATAATTGTCCCCAGCAAATTTGTTTTTACTTAATTATTTTCATTTTATTTAGTACTTATATTTGATTTTTGAATAAATGTCCACATCTGTTATTTTTTCATCAATAAAATTTTGAAATAAATTCAAACAAAATAATTCTCGACTAAATGCCTATCTCATGGCTATGTCAAAGTCATTTTCCATTTTATTGAAAAATAACTTTCCATCTTAGAACTGAAATGTTTTTCTCCATAAAATATATTTCTAAGAGGTAATGTACTACCACAATTTGTCTTTACTATGACTCCAAACACCCCCCCCCCCCCTTTAATCTATAATTTTTGCTGAACAGAAAAATCTAAAAAAAAGATATGTGTGCTTTAAAAAAAAAAAAATCTTTATCAGCGATTTTCCAAATTTAAAATGAGCTATCAGAATGTAAGAAATTTATGAAAAACACACATTGTTTTCAAATGTCTGCTGAAATGTCGAAGTGCAACAGGAGGTTTTGCGTGTCTCTTAACACGCTTAAAATTATATTTTTTTCACAAAGAATTTCAAATTTGACTCCTGAATATACAGTAAAACCTCGTTAAGTCGTCACTTCGGTTAAGTCGTTTTTCTTCAGGTCCTTCCAGCTTTCATAGACAACAATGTTATTAAACCCTCGTTTACTCGTCGCTAATTTCGGTTAAGTCATCACTATGAAAACGTTTGAGAAAGAGGAACAGACTATTTTTATAGCTCCCATTAAAAAAAGAGCTTGTTAACAGCATTGCCATAAAATCCTATATACCCAGACGGAACAGTTTAAGTAACGAAAGTTACGCTGGTGAAGTTAATTTGCCGACTAAGATTTTTGGAACGTTGGGGACTGTTCAAGGTAGATCTCATTTCTGCATGAGCTCTACTGGGGAAACCGCGAGACACCCAAACTCTGTCGCAAGAAGCAACGTAAGCACTTCCCCCCCCCCCCCCATGGCATCTTCGGCAAAACCAAAATTTATTGATACGTCAAAGATTTCATATAGTGCAAGGAAGTCAAAAATTATGTAAATCGAAGAATCAAATTAATCAAGTTAAAGTGCAACGGGCACGGATAATAAATAATAATAGAAAGCATTGGCTCTACTAATTTAGGGCTTTAAATTTAAACAAAATATCTTTGTTGAAAAAAAATGAGACATTCTTCCCCAAGTTGAGGTCTTCTGTTTACTTTTTCCTGCTCAGGGCCCCTCCACCAAGTCAAAAGTGTCCGAGATTACTTTGTAAATGTATCATGAACTACTAATCAAGAATTAAAGTACTAAAATTAAATTTTTGATGTATATGTTAAATTAATGTGCAATAGAGAGAGTTCTATTATGAAGAAAAAAGCTATTTATTCGAACAGTTGCTCTGTTAGTCTAAATTAAAAATTACTAGTATAAACCAAAGTGTACAGTACATTTCACCACAATAATTTAAGTAATAAAAGATGAAAAAGATAAAAAATTGCTATTATTTTTCTTTCGCATTCTAATTTTTATTGATATTTTTATTTTGATTCATACTTTAATAAATGTCATATTACTTTATATTTATACGATTTTGATAACATTGCACATTAAAACTGACGGCACTCCGCTTAAGTCGTCACTCCGCATAAGCCGTCATAATTTTTCGATAACTTGAGGTGATGACTTATCGAGGTTTTACTGTATTTTATTTATTAGCAAGTAATGAAATGCCACTGAAGTTTTTTTAATATTAATTTTTGAGTAATGTGTTCCAGTTCTAAACAGTTTTTTCTTAGTATGATCCATACCTCTACTCTTAAATAAGAAGCTTGAACCAGCCTAGTTTCTTCAACTTTATTTCACATATAGTAATATCACCACTTGTGCCACCCCACATTTATGTTTCATCCTGAAAATGATTTTTGCTAGTTAGACACACTTTAAGCAAATGTTAAAGGCTTTTTACATTGCATTCTTAGAACTGAAATGTTTACTCCACTAGAGTTTCATATGAAAAAACGAATAGATAAGAAAGGATAAAAAAATCTACACATTTTTACCACCCTTCCTCAGGAGAGAGGGACCTTATCAGTGAAAAAATTTTCCTCAATGTGTATCATTGGTAGAGATTCATAAATTTGGCAAAAAGAAAATTCCAATATTGCTGATTCATCAAATGGGGAGCATCCAAATTTCTTGCCAATTCACTTGTAAGCAAAGGGGTTAAAACAAACTAAAATAGCATAGTTATTTTTTTTTTTCCAGTTTAATTATGAGGCTAAGTATTGCTCTTAGTTTAGCTATATTACAGTAGTTCCTATATTCTCTTCTAGCCTTAGCCTTTTGCCAGTAATAAGGATGTTGTAGATACTAAAATATATCTCAGCATTCACGCTCTATTATTTTGAATAGAAATCTTTGTAAAGTTCAAGTAGCAGCATTTTAATTGATCATTGAAAGTAGTTGTTTGATTGTATCTACAGATGAATTCACCTCATGGCACATCTTTGAAAAAAAATGTTTTGAAGAAGCTTCCCCATAATGAATTTGTATTTGTAGGTGATATATTCTGCTCTCCTCAGCATAATATTGTGCTCTTCATCAGTTTCACCACTCATTTGTCAATTTTTTTTTGCTAAAATGGCTTTGGCTTTAGCGCTTTCTAGTCTACTATAGTACCTTTACTGCTCAAAACATATGCAGATTGTTTGATCTCTCCAAATTGTCTATTAGTTCCATAATTTTCTGATAACTCAGAAATGAAAGTCAACTTAATTTGTGTTTCATGAGCTAGAATTAAAGTACAAAGCACTTAAACCAGTCATCCGGCTATGCCGTCCTGACAATTTTTGGTCTAATTATTTCAATTTTTGAAAACAAATTAGTAATTAGTTCAATTATTAATTTTTTTTGTTGATTTAAAAACACAATTAAGAACATAATGAACTCTGTTTCAATGTATTCATAAAAAAAATTTTAATCAGGAAAATATATATTTTATTAGCTTCAAACTTTTAAAAATGAGAAAATTGGCCATGTGACTGGCAAATTCTAATATTCACATTCGCCTCCTGTTAAAACCTTTGTATGAATGGCAGAGAGTGACATCTTCAGATAGAATTGAAGTTCCCTGAAAAATCATGACCTACTTCTGCCGTAAAAAGTGTAAATAATCAAGATTTCATAGGAAAAGTAGTAAAAATCAAATTTGCATATTTATTTATTCAAAAATGGCAAATTTTACATTTATCACCAGGGTATGAAAAAAATAATTTAAAAAAAAACAAGAAAAAATTTCTTTGATTTAAATCAAATATTTATTAAAATTAACTCTTTCTGCACTGTATCTAAGGATTAGGCTCAAGTCTATATATTTACCAAATCTTCTATATTTCTCTTAATCAATAACATGCGTACCATAGTAGATTACTTTTTCCTCAATATCATTGAAGTTATTACAAAGGAAAAATGAAATTTAAATTTTGTGATTTAAATCAATTTAAAAAAAATTCAAGTGGTTTAAATTGTGATTTTAATCATGATTTAAATCAAGTTGGTTTAAATCGGCCTATTTATATCTACGTGTTTATCACATGTATTTTATAAGGACGAAAATTATGTATCCCCTAGTCATCTGTCTTGGAATACTGAATTATTGTAAGTTTTTTGGGGTTTTACTGTACTTTAAAATAGAGTGTTTCAAGTACAGATATCCCTCGCTTTATGTGGTTTTGAAAAGTTAATTTTAGAAATAGCACCTTGCAAAATTCAGCCTGAAGTTTAATTTTAATCCTGGAAATAGGCTTGCAAATTGAAGCTAACATAATTATATCCTTTGATGACAAAATCTGTTGGATTTGATTATATAGCTGAGACAAATATGAAAAAAATTCTCAAATGCAACTCACTGATGAACAGTTTGGGAACTCATTGACAAAGCCATGAAAATTTTAATCAAAAAAATAGATCCCATGAAACTAGAATTTTTATATTTTTCAAGGAATATTCAGAATTCTGTTGCTTTGCTACTGTGAAGTTTTTATAAATAAGATGAAGAATGCTTCTTGTCAGGCAAATCTCAACTGTTTTATTAAAAAGAGTTATCAACCTATCTTACCAGGTTCACTAAAATCAATCAGAAGCACTTTTTCCGGGGGGGGGGGGGGCGGGCGGCAAAGCACATGTACTCAATGTATGTGTGTATATATATTATTTTTAGTGTATTTTCAAAAGCTGCCCCCCCCCCAAATGACCGGCCTGATTGTAATAATCAATGTTAAGCAAGGGATTTGTATATTACATAGCTTGAGATAGATTCAAAAATCTACAGCGCTTTGGGTGAAGGATTTAATTTAAAATCCCATTTCTTTTTTTTTTTTATCTGATCATGAATTTTAGTCTGATAAGTGAGTTTCTTGTTAATGTCTTGTGAAATGTTAATTTTTTTTTTTTTTTTTGGGAAACGGGGTAAGTAAGTTAATTGTAGGATGTTACTGAATTATTTATAGGATTTACTTATAAAATAAGACTAGGTGATATTTGAGATTTCTACTGAATAATTTTTTCTTCTATTAGTTTACTAACACGACTTATCTTCTAGAAATTAGTGTTTGCGTTTGTTGAATAATACATAAGCCTTGCAATTCCAGTAATGCATAGCCTACGTTTCTACTATACACCAAAGTATAGATGATGTGACTGCCCTGGTTCCTGTCTTTTACTTTCAGCTTTATTTTTTTAATGTATATGCAACACTGAAAAAAAAAATGAAATGGTTGCAATAAACGTTTACATTAACGTTTTTTTTAAAGGGGGGTCTCGTACCTTTTAACATGGGTGGAAAACTATTCTCTAATAGAAATATCATTAAAACTACTATTAAACCATTCATTTATTTAAAATGTTTTACACGTTTTCTTGATTGTAGGTGTTATCTTATGCTGTCATAAAGTATATATACGTATCGTAAATACTTAATTTAAAATTTAATTTTTACCTCTTTACGATCAGGGACGTAATATTGTATCCAAATGCCAGTGGAATAAATTCAATCTAGCTGACTGTTTTTTCTACCTCTTTTTTTTTCTTACAACAAAGGTTTATTGTAACCTTATGAAACAAAGCTATATGTGTGTGTGTGTGTCCCCACCACAAAGTAGAATATGCCAAAATGTGTGATGTATGTCGCAGAACAATCAATGCTCCTGCAGAACAAATTAAAAGAACCAAGAAAAGTGTAGAAAACATTATTGTGGGAATTTTTACTGCAGAACATTTCCAGTCAGTCAGCTGAGAACAATGCAAAACATTCTGCTTTGCCCCCCTGTTCTCCAGCCATATTTATGATATCCTAATGAGATAACGAGCAACTAAGATAACAATGGTAACGATTCTCCATGGCATCCCCCCTCCACACATACATATATAATGTATCTTTCTCAGAGCTAATCTTTCTATTACATACTGTACATAAAAGTGAGAAAGAGGACAAGTAAAAGAAACTACAAAACAAGTTTGTTGGTGAGGGCGAAAAAGCAAGGCACTATACTAATATTCTCTTCCCTATGTACTGTTCCTCCCCACTCTTTTTTTCTTTTGTGTGGAATAAGGCTACCACATTTATCTCCTATATACCTAATACGGATCATTCAAATTTATCGGCAGTAGCTTGTACACGAAGGAGTTAGATAAGATTGAGTCAATGGAATCTCAACCTTTTGCTTTATTTCTTCACAAATACAACAGTTTCCTTAATTTTGAATCAATTTTTATCAAATTACATTAATGCCATGGCACTTTATCATGCTTGCAAGCTATTTTTAATGCTTTTTGTTTTAAATTTACATAAAAGTAAGTATCCAAGACATGTAAAACTTTATACCCGCATAAGGTAGCATATACAATCAAGAACATATATAAAAAATTTGAAATAAATCAATGTTTAAATACTATTTTTAATGATATTTCTATTAGAGCACAGTTTTTTTCCCACCATGTTAAAAGGTATGAGACCCCCTTAACCACTTCATGTACAAGCTTTTGGCAAGAAATTTGGATTATCTCTATTTGACGAATCAGTGATAAATCTGGCGACCTTGTCCTAGCCTAACCACATTTTAGAAAAAAGATGGGAGTGGGGGAATATATATATAAATGGAAAAAAATGTAATAGGTAGATAAGAGTTTTTTAGAGTCTTCTTTTCACTCTCAATTTAGTGTTCTCTTTCGCTCTTACATCTGTAGTAAAAAGATACATTATGTGTATGGGGGGGAAAAAATCATTGAAAGGATTATAAAAAGGGAAAAAAAGAGCAACTTTCATAATAGGGGTATAAGTTTCATAATGGTGAAGAGAAAGAAAACAAAACAGAACGTGTTTGAATTTATTCCACTGGTGTTTAGCCACAATTTATGCCTGTGATTGTATGAGAAAAACACTTGTTTTCCATCATCTTTATTTCATTAAAACTCAAATTTTTTTATCAACAATTGAACAGAGCAAAGGATCTTCCATTTTTTTTTATATCTTTTCCCTCCTGCATGGAGTGGAGGGTGAGAGGGGGTGACATAGTGAGAGAAAAAACAGGTTTATAGATATACATCACAATTATAAAGTAATTAAGAGTGAGTGGGGGGGGCAGACTTTCAGATTGAGGTTGGTTTCCAGAATGCATATTTCATAAATGTTAGACTTATGTGTGATGTTAATCTTTTAATCATTGTAAACATACAAATTCATGCTTGATTCATGGAAAAACTACACTAAAATATAAATTAATGAAAAGTTACCGACCTGCCTACCCTCTGGATTTAGGTAGGAGACTCCTGATTTTTTACCCTTCTTCTTGCTCTCAATTTTTTTAAACTTCTCCCAAGTTTTTTAGCTTTCTCCCAATTTTAGTGGAATAATTACAAATGTTAGCTGCACGTGTCATTTTCGTTATATGCTTTGAGAATTGAAAAGTGAACTGAAGTTGCCTGGTGATCGCAGACAGTGAAGTCGCATAATTCTTGACAGTTTTTTTCTACTATGAAACAGGTTCCTCTGTGAAAAACAGCGCTAGATGGACAACTGGTTGTGTGTTCTGTTACCTTTGGCGTACAGCGATGATCGTGGCTGTCTGGCACCAGCCTGGTTTTTTTTCCCTTTTAATTGATTTTTTTTTATTTCACAAAAATGAATGTCTTTTAATCTGGGCTATGGTAGCTGAGGAGGAGGGGGGGGGGTGCTCCCGAGAGAATATCTGGATTCCTAGACTCTAAAAGTTGTCAAAAAAACCCAATAGGCCATGATTGCTCAAATGTTACCAATACGTTTATTGGTTCAATTTTTCAATGTTTATCAAAGAGCTTTTATTAAACTTTTATAGTATAATCTCAACCTTAAGAGAATTTCTTTTTATCATGCAACAGTCCATCCCTGTGAACTTATGTGAAACTTATGTGAAAGTTGCTGAGAAAATATGAGTATTTCATTAATCTTGTGCATGAGGCAAACACAGGAAAGTAATAGATCTTGTGAATTACAGAAACTAAGCTGAACCTGTTTTGATCATTCTTGCTAGTATGTGAATCAAGAATTCTTACATCACCTGTAGCTAAGTGACATTGTACAACAGCCACTGTCAGCAAAGGGAATTTTAGTTATTTTCAGGGTTTCTTAAAAATCAATTTTAGTGTTCAAATAAGGTGTACAAAATTTATTGTTTAAAAAGTTAATAGAATTCATGGTCTATCGTATTGAGTAGTCATAAGTATGCTGATTTTGTTTTTGCGATTTGTCATTAAGGTCCCTTTTTCTTTATGCTTAGGTCCAGAAGGAGCAAATCTGTTTATTTATCATCTGCCTCAAGAATTCACTGATAGTGACCTGGCCCAGACCTTTTCACCATTCGGAAACGTTATTTCAGCAAAAGTGTTTATCGACAAACAGACCAATCTTAGCAAATGTTTTGGTATGTTGTATTTGAATCATGTGAACAGAACTGTATTTATTCAATATTGTTAAATATAGAACGGGGGGATTTGAACAAAATCTAAAATATAGAGAAGTGACTTCTGAGCACATTACACAGAAAGGAAAGTGGTTTTCTTGATATCAATGCCAGAGTGAACTTTGGAAAGAAAAATTGGTTGTCTTCAGTTTTACTGAAATTGAACCCTCTTCCTCTTGCAACTCGTGGCATGTGCACTAACCAATGTTGCATTCTAACGTTCGTCTTGGCATTAACTCTTCAGGCTTGGAGGGAATTTAAATGAATCCCATTTCGTAGGTCAGAGGACATTCAAATACAATCTGATGCTTAGCAAATAAAAATAAATTTTTAAATTAATCATTGAATTAATTTGAATTTTTTGTTATAAAATAGCTTCTTGTCTATATATAATATATATAGTATCACTTGTTTTACCTAAAAATTTATATCATTTTCTTCTGTAAAATTATTTTTTCTCTTCTGCCGCTGCCAAAAGTCGGATTCATAACTCAGCCTCATGGCCTGCAATAAAGAACTACTAATACAGGACATTTTAACGCAAGGGGCTAAAAAATGTTCTTCCAATATCTTGGATCCCCACATGTGTTAAGCCGTAAATGTTTCACTCACAATAAAATATGATAAATGAAAATAATGTAGTAGTTATATATATGATTGTACAAAGCCACATTATTCCTCTTTTGAATGATACCAAACATGCATAGATTGTGAAATAATATGATGGATTAAAAAATTAAGATGTGCAATTAACTGCTGCTTGATGGTATGTAAAGTCCAGGCCTGACATACTCACCATGTCGCTCAACATTGATGGGTTAATATCCAGAAAATCTTTTTCCTTGTTGAAAACCTATAATCTTTAGACTTGGTTGTGGAGGATGGGGGGGGGGGGGGTCCATTCTGTTAATGTTTGAGACAGGAAACTATATTTTAAACAGTCCATCCATTTAATTTGCGAGAATGGTTGTCTCTTATCGAGATGGCTAGAGAGGAATTTGAAAAGCAAAGTTAATAGAGAGAAAAGGATGCGAGTAGCAAGTGCTTTTATATTAAGCTGGTAGCTCTGCAGTAGACTGAGGAAGACCGGAAATTATGGTAACTTATGGTGTTTGTAAAAAATTATCAATTAAGTTTCTCTCAACATCCATTCATGTTTTTATGTCACATGTTGTTATGTTATGAACTGATTTTTTTTCAGAGATAATTTCTAAATTTAAAAAAATCCCATGTGAAATAGAAGCAACTTGATAAATTCAAGACTTGAATGAGATCAATTTATAAAAAGTTTTGTTTCTTGACTTGATTTTGTTTTTTGTCTCCTTCCTTATAGGTTTTGTTAGTTACGACAGCCCTGCTAGTGCCCAAAGTGCCATCCAGTCTATGAATGGATTTCAGATTGGTATGAAAAGACTAAAAGTTCAATTGAAACGTTCAAAAGATGCTAGCAAGCCCTATTAGAGAGTAAGTGTTTAAAAAACAGTTTTTCCATACATTAAATTCTAAATTACAATTCATTCAAATAAAGAACTGTAAAAATTCAATGTATTTAAAAATTTAAAAGTGCAGTTGACACATTGATTTGAAACTAATTTTTATTCATATTTGGTAAACAAAATGACTGGTGGGAAAATGCAGTGAAACACTAGTAGTCGTGGAAGCAAACATTAGATGACAAGTTTCACATTTTAAATAGTCATCTTACCAAAGTACCACTTATTACTTTAC
Source organism: Pholcus phalangioides (assembly GCF_987345545.1). Classification (NCBI taxonomy): domain Eukaryota; kingdom Metazoa; phylum Arthropoda; class Arachnida; order Araneae; family Pholcidae; genus Pholcus; species Pholcus phalangioides. The sequence goes on along the minus strand of NW_028301608.1, from coordinate 7,455,278 downwards.
TTTATTACTCAACCCATTTTCGACCGCTCCTCCAAATTTTTTTTATACATAACTGGCTACTTAAATAACAGAAGTTTCAAAAAATTGGATAGTAATTTAGCAGCCTTTCCTTTGTAATTAATGTAAATTTCAATTAATTAATTGTTTAATTAACAAATTAATTTATTTGAAATAATTAGTAATTATGATTTTGGGCAGCCTCATGTAATTATGCGACTAGAAAAAACTGTTTTTTTCTGTTTTTCGAAAAAATTATTTCTGGTCATGTAAACGAAATTACCCAGATCAAAAATCGGGATGAAATTTCTAAAAATTTCATTTTTAAAAAGTCATAAAAAATGAATTTAAGTTTTAAAAAATACTCTAGTACTCATTAGACCTTTTAATTTCTAAAAATATCAATTTCATAAAATTTGTATGAAAATTAATTGCAATTTTTTTTTAACAAAGTGTTGCGCAAATGCGACTTCAGTCAAAAATAGATTAAAACAGATTTTGGAGAGAGTAGGTTAACCTGGTCACACAGGTCACTGTCACTTGAGTGGTTTTATAACTTGTAAAATGGAGGAAAAGTTAATTTTTTTAAAAACAAAAACCAGAAGCATAATTTCAAGGGACTAATCTAATTGATTCTGTGGCCTTTTGGCATCCACAGCAGTGTTGGACAAATCTCCAAAAATTTACATGACCAAATCAAAATTTTATGTGCTGAGCTCTGTAATCCATAGTAGAAACAACATTGGGGAATTCTATAATCAGGACTTATTTTGGTAGAAAAGGGTTAATGTCTTTTCTACCAAACTATATATATGTATATTAACTCTTACCTTAATCTTTATGGTGAATAGTAGAGTGAGAAGAAAATGGTAATAAATATAAATAAAAATATAAACATGATAAATAATTATGTGGACTGCTTGGTTGGTCGTAGGTCGTTTTTTCTAATTAAAGATTTAAAAAAATGTTTTTCACACAATTAGTTTGTACGTAACAAATTATCTAAAGTGGTATTTCAAGTACCTTCAGTAGAAGAAGGGTTATGCAGGACTGTTTCAGGTTAAATCTTGGTCATACCTAACTCTCATTTTTATTCCTGACTCCATTATTAATTGTCTTGTTAGAATGAATTCAAAAAATTCCTAAAGGTACAATTGGGGAAAGGTTAAAATTGGAAATATTGTTGTGAATCTTTTTTGATCATTTTGTTTGCAAAAGCATTGAGAAACAGCCATAGATGTGAAAAGTGTTCACACTCCCCTTATATCTGGAAAGTCATTCTGGGGCGGATATAAATTCATCAGGCTTGAATGATCATAGTTGTAATGGTGATTGGTGCAAAAATTTATCTCAAAAAGAAAGTGTTAAAATCACAAATTCAACTCAACAAGACAATCAATAATGGAGTCAGGAATAAAAATGAGAGATTTTGACATTTGCTTTTTGAGATTAATTTTTGCACCATTCATCATCACGACTATGATCACTCGAGCCTGATGAATTTATATCCATCCCAGAATCACTTTCCAGATATGGAGGAGCATGAACATTTTTCACATCTATGGTTGTTTCTTAATGCTTTTGAAAACAAAATGATCAAAAAAGATTCACAACAATATTTCCAATTTTCACCTTTCTCCAATTATACCTTTAGGAATTTTTTGGATTGTTTAAAAATTGATTTCTTTATTTTTAAAGGAATTTGAATAATGTTTGAAATTGTGCCCCACTAAGGGAGGTAGTTAACGTTCCTGGGTCACTTGTGAACAATCATAAATACTTATTTTTCATTGCTATACTATTTTGTATTTACTCGCAGATATCTTTGATGCCATGTGAGTTTATACTTAATGCTTATAGCGTTCATTTTCTAGATTTATTTACAACAGAACAGTTCTCTGTTCAACTTCTCAAATTCTTCTCAACTCTCTTCTTCTCTGTTCTACTTATCTAATGGCATACTTGCTTCAAAAATTATTCTCCATTGGCATTATTTCATCAGGATCACTTTCACTACTAACCTTCCTACTTTCTTGAAAAGTTTTGTCAGTTTTAAATCAAAAGGTTTTTTTTGCACAATTCTTAAGACACTTTGTTCCTTGATAACAGCCTATGTACAGCATCTGTTACATTTTTTTTCTGAAATGACAGTTCTTTCAGTCTTATGCGATTTCTTGCTATACTTGCCAATAATGTAACCTAAAAAGTAAAATAATCACATGATTTCTCATATTTATTTAATGAGCAGTATAGAATTTGTTTTGCTAAAAGGTATCTCTTTGCAACATATACCATGTTTGACTTATTTTATGTATAAATAATGCACAATTAATCGCCATTGCTCAGCTAGAGTCATATTTTAAGTTTTTAATCTTGTATTTGTTACTGTTCATTATTGGAAATTCAAATTGGGTTTTTATTTACATACAGTAGAGTCTCGCCTATCCGACATAAATGGGAAGACAGAACGTCGGGTAAACGAAAATGTCGGATAATAGGTCATAGCGAGATGTTAAGAAAAAGTGTATTAAATGTCAAACTGTGTTAAAATTTTACACATTATGAACCTAATAATCATGTTTTGCAACAAAACAGAAAAAATTGACTGATTACAGAAAATTAACAGTTACAGAATATTCTGAATACAGTATGTTTAAAAAGTTCAGTCCTGTAATGATTTACAGAAATTTTTTATCATAGTCTGCTTTTCTGATGAGTGTCGTTTCTTCGCTGCCAGATCTTGCCATCTTTGAAGCATTATTATGTCGATTCCTGTAGCTTCTTGTTGCTCAATGTATTGCAATTGTAATTGCTCATGTAATTACAGTTTCTAGAGCCTCAGTCATTGTGCGAAATTTGGAGAAGCTCAACAGTTGGTGCTTGATCTTGCTGTTCAATTTCTTTGTCACCGCAATTGGAAATAGTGAGAATTTCTTCATCAGTTATTTCATACTGATCATCATAGTCATAGTGTAGACGGGTGTACCACTGTACAGTTGGGGTAACTAATTTACTTAGTTGGGGTACTGTGATAGAGGTGGGAGCAACAAAAAATAGACTGTGCTCACTCTCGCAACTTGCAGTTCTTATTGCCAATTAATACGTTTTGTGTTTTTTTTGCTGTGGGACATTAAATAAGCGGGACTCTACTGTAGTTAAATAGTATAATACTTGCAAAATAAAATAAAAAATTAAAATAAATTAATTGATGGAGAGGGGGCTCTTGTGAACTGTTTATATCTGCCTTCTGAAGCTTTGTTCACAAGTGCCCCATCCACTCACTTAAGACCAATTTTTAAAAATGAAGTACAGTGAAACTCCCCTAGTTGGTCACCTCCTTTGCGGCCAGTTTTCGTCCGAACGGACAATAGGCTCCATAGACATGATACAAAAATCACCCCATTCCGCGGCTACTTTTTAATACAGTCAGCGGCCAACCTGTCTGCAGCCATAGATAAGAGTTTGGAAAAAACAAGTTTTTGTGGTTTTTTTTTTCCTTTCTAGTGCATTCAGAGCCGATAGGGTTTTTTTTTGTATAACCTTATAATCTTTATGCATCAACATAACCTTTTCGGATCAATCAGATTTTCTGTATGACACTATCAGGTTAGAAACATTTGTAAATAGGATGACAACGACTAATGCGGTTGCTGCTAGCTGGTGAGACAGTTTAAAAATTTGCTCCTGGGGTGGCAGGGTAAACAGGACAAATACAGTCTATGATCTTTACTGAATAGGTAAAAGATGTGGAAGTTTCGGCTTTGAGGATACTTTCTTTAGAAATTCAGTAGAAAAATAGTGAGAGAGTGAAAGAACATGTACAATACTTGTGCCGTAAAGAAAAAGAACAGATGATGGATAATACAGATTAAGGAATTGATCTGACGATCTGGTATTTCAAGTTCTGCATAAGATACTGTAAAACCTTGTTGTACATAATGATACTGAACCAAGAAAAAGTATCTTTGTATAGGAATTATCTTTAAAACAGCAGTCAAAATTATCATGTGTCATCAAATTTATGCTGCTGTTGGTAACTTTTTTAAATTTATGTTTTGAGTACCACCAAAAAATGTGCTTTTGAGTATTTTATTTGCTGCAAAATATTTTAATTGATTAGCTGATAAAAGAAATTCAGTTAGAAGTGTATTGTTCCTGTAAAAGGGTTTTATCACAATACACTTTGGTGTGTTGCACAAAAAGTATCAAAGCAATACTGTACACTTTTGGTGATTAGGTGATGCCCAACACCGATTTATTATTAAGCGTCCTCAGAAGAACTGAAACATGTGACACGAGTTAAAAAAATATACTCAAGGATATTTTGAGCAAAAAATAAATAAGTTGTAGCTGTTTCAAAATCCTTCTAAAAATATTGTTATATAGGAGTTTGTTATAGTAAAAGATATCGTTTTGTATCGAGAAAAGTTCAACATTACAGACTATAGGCTATTCCAAACAATATTTGAAAAATAACGTTGTGGAGAGATTTATTGTTATATCAAGTACATAAGTATCTGTTTTGTGGGCATTGTGAGTAAATTGAGCATAAGATTTATTAAGGAAACAATTATTTTCTGGGTATTTTGCTGAGTTGAACTCGGAAAGAAAAGTCATCACGTCTCTGCCGGGACACGAACCCAGACCCTCTTGCATACCGGGCAAGCATGCTACTATATACACCATTGAAGACATGACCCTGCCTTCCTTATTTCACGCAATGTGGCGTGAGGCGCTGACGTAGAGGCATCGTAGCCTCTCTTAACTTCAGGAAATGGCCTCCGGGTGGGACAGTTTGGAGTGAGATAGGTGGCTTTTTCTCAGCCTGAGATATCAAGGAAACGGTTATTTTCCGGATATTTTGCTGGGGTTTGAAAAAAAAACGTTGGAAAAAAACGTCATCGCGTCTCTGCCGGGACGATAAGATTTATTTGTTACTTTGAAAACTTATTCTACTTTTTTTTTTTGGCTTCTACAGAAAATTGTTTAATTCATTCCAGAAACAATCTAAAATTTAAAAATAAGTGTCATAAAACACTAAGAAGCGCCATAAAAATACAAATACTGAATGAAGGCTGAGATAAACTTCACAATGGGATGATGGAAAATTGAAAGGAAGAGGAAAAACTGAACGCATATCTTTTCTTTTATACTATATATGCTCTGCAGTTGGATTCATGAACCATAGTGTGGAAAAAAGTGTGCAAAGTGATGTGCTATATGATACAGTCAGCTCATTTTCTTCCATAGAATATAATTTATATTAATGGAGGAAAATGAGCTGATATGTCTTTGATGTGCTCACACACACATGCAGAGGAAAAAGAGGAGGTCCTAGAATGTTCAAATTGTTCAGTTTGGTATTAAGAGTCATTTAACGTATGCACTGAAACCATGATTTCTGTCAAGCTTAATCATTCATTTGACATGAATGGCTCAGAATATTTCTGAAAGAGATGTATCTCTGGAAAGCAATTCCGAGGTAGAAATAAATTAATTTTGCTCAAGTAATATAACTCATTGGACTAATTTTGATTACCATGAAAATTTATCTCGCGACCAGCTGTTTTACATCCGTAATCTGAACGCATGCATAACTGAAATGTTTGTTAGCCAAAAAATTTGTAATCTGAGATATCACTGTATATTAATAGATTTTGAATGGAAATATATTCAATAAAAATTCATTAACAGTAATTCGGTTTTTTTTTTCTTCCAGGTTGCTTTTTTATGACAGCATTTATGTGTGGCGCCTGTATTGTTTTAATTTTTCGTCACTTGTTATTCGCCTCACTCCCAGAAAGTGAAGTGGTCTATACAAAATGAAATGGGGAAAATAAGGAAAAAAAAGAGAATTTAAAAGAAAATGAAACAAAACTAGGACTAACATGTTTGGTTTATGTATACTTTTTAATATTTCTTGATGGTTGTGTAAATTCGAAAAAAAATATAAATATATTATATATATATATAATTATTAGAATATGTATATTGTAAGGTATGTTTGGTTGTTTGCTTTGTTAACTTTTGTGCGCAGTATTATTTTATCTAACTGTAGTATCAAGGCATGGTCTTGTTATAATTGTAGGCGCACCCAAGTTAAGGTGTGCAATATGTATCTAGACGAGCATTTTTCATATGGGAGTAATTGGCGCATTTGGTTCGTTGATGTGAAAAAAAATAATTTTTTTTTAGTTTTAGCTTCTTTGTGTTTTTTTTTTCTTTTAATATGAAAAAGTGAAAATATTGTATTGATATTGTCGTCCAATCTGTACAGTTTATAATTCGTGCAAAGAAAGAAGAAAAAATTATAAGTAAAACGTAATAGATTAAAAAAAGAATTAATGTGAATCTAGGCATTGACTGCTCATTGTTAAAATCCGACCAAGATATTAATAATAAAAAGAAAAATGAAGAAGAAAAAGAGAGAAAAAAAAATGTCTCAGTTTTTTCAAAGGCAACTTTTAGTACATACACGAAATGGTGATTATTGTGAAATGTCTTTTTTCTATGTTAACTAATGTCTTTTGAGAGCGTAATTTATCCGTAAATATTATTGTAAAACCCCCAGTATTAAAAAAAAGAAGAAGAGACTGCTCCGCATGAGCTTGCTGTTTTAAATATTATGTGGACGGATATCTAGTCCGTATTTGTCACCAATTTCGTCGTGTTTCTGTAAAAGGAACCAAAGAGAATTTGTATAAGCATGTATTTACTGAATATGGCTGCCTTAAACTGTTTGGCACTGAAAAATTTTGTGTACCAGACAATATTCGTGTGTGTGTGCCCGTGCGTGTGTGTGTCAGTTTATAGATGTGTGGTGTTGTTCGTGATTTGCAAAAAAACAAGATAGCGACAAAAGTGTAAACAATTGTCTTGAGTGTAGTAATGTGGTTGGTTATATCTGTAATTGTCTCGTCACACACAGCGTTACTTTTATGCATGGGGAGAAAAAAATTTTCTATGCTATTTTTGATCACTTCGTATAGTTCCGTTGGGAATTTATCTTATTGTCTGCTCTGTAACGATTTATCTCTATTTCTCGCTCCACGCGTATATATATATTATAGTCTTCATGTCTTTTTTTTGGCTGTCTATGTGCATGTTCTGTGTGTATGCAGTGTGTATGTATGAGTGCACATATTACATGTTCAAAAAAAAAAAAACCATGCATCTCGCAAATGCCTCTTAAAAAAAAAATTCAACCATATATATATATATCATACTGTGATTTACAAGAGCTGCTGCCCGACTACACAAATTTGGGTGCCAAACATGTTTCAGTTCATTTCTTATGTATGAAAATTTTTTAAGGCATTATAGGGGAATTTATGCCGTTAAAAAAAAAGGGGAAAAAATTATTGATATCAGTTACGTTTTTTTTTTAATCGATGTTTCTTCATTTTCTTACATGTGCATTATAGATGTAGTTTAAGTTATTGAATTTGTTTATATAAAGCATTTAATAAATTCTTTTTGTTTTTTTTCGCTGTTTGTTGTTAAGAAATTTTAAAATGTTTTTTTTTCGTCAAAATAGTGTAAAAAAAACGGGTTAGAAAATTAATTTTGAAAGAAAAATAAGAAAAAAAAATACTGATTGTGTCTTGTTGCTGTCCATGATATATAAAAAAAACACGGTGACATGTTCGTCACACGTTCAGTGCAAGTACTTTTTTGTACGTCGAAATGCTTTTTAACGAAAAAAAAATGGAAAAAAATGAAATTGTTTCTATTGCTGACTTTTACTTAATGGTGGTTTACTGTTTGGTCTTTTACGTGGTAGTAGGACATTGTTGATTTTAAAAGAGATATATATTTTGGACATTTCAATACCACTGTGATAGTAAGGTTTGGTACTTAGTCTCTTTGTTAGATGATTTTTTTTCCACATTTAGATAATTTTGTTTGTCGTTTCAGAGCACCAATGTTTTTTTTCTGTGCATTTTTGATGAGCAGTCCTGGTGCATTTTTAACTAAACCCCTGCCTAATTTAGGGGTTCTTTTTTTCCTATAAGTAATATTTTTTTTCCTCTGTTTATTTTTAATTAGACAAAATATGTCTTACTGTCCGATCGACTGATTTACCATAAATTGTATTGGATGGGTTTTTTTTTCTTGTTTTGTTCCCTCCACCTCTCGAGCCATTTAAAAATTTAGATGTTTTACTGACATCGTCGTCGTCATCATCATCAGGCTTGAACATATCCTCTTAAACTGAATCTGCTGAAGTATATGTCAAAAAAAATTTCACAGCGTGTGTATGTGTGTACAATTTGCAAAGTAACAAACGTTTGTAGCGTTTTGTTAGCTGAAACTTTTATATCTTTCGTTAAACAAAAAAAAAGAGAAAAAAAAGATGAAAAATACTCAAATTATACTATGGAGTTTGGGAAATTTTCATTAATAAAAAGAAGTAAGTAGTTTCTGCATTCATTTGTGTTTTATTGATTGTGTTTTTTTTAATTCATTTATTTCATGGTTGAATCAAATGCTCATTTTGTGTATTCAGGGCTGTATTAACCATTATGCAAAATAAGCGTGTGCTGAGGGAATCGGAAGAAAATGGGCCCTGGAAAAAGTTCTTTTATTTACTGGTCTGCAGGCATGAGTGGTTTGCTAAACGAAGAATCTCATCTGAATAATAATTCATTTATCCTAAATATATTGTCATTTAGAAGAGAGATATACCACCATAGAGTGCAAAAAAGCCGTAAAAAACAATTAGAACCATAGTCAAACCTTATGAAGACACCACTGTTGATTATGTGCTAATGTGTGGCTTCATCAATAAGTGTGGAGGTTTGAAGAGACATTCTTAAATTATATTTCCAGAAAACATTCTGCAAAAGGTTTGTTACTAAGAAAGTATAATATACTGAATAGTTTTTTTGCTAAGATTCAAACAGCAATATTTATTATGAAATAATTAAAAAATATCTTTACATAAATGCGCGTATTTTTTTTAGCATATTTAGCAAAAATTAAGACATTTTCAAGTGTCAAACTGACTGGTGGCGTTTTTGGCGACTGGTCCCGCGGACCACAAAAATTTTATTTCTCGGTAGTCCGATTGTTTAATCACTAGTCTCGGACCAGTGGACCATCAATGATTTCGAACGCTGCATAGCCACAACAATAATGTTGAAACCTAAAATTTTGAGAGCGCTTGATTTCATAATTGGAGATTATTATTGAAAGGGTAATGAAAAAAAGAGATACTAATGATAGTACATGAGATGCAAGAATAAAGGCTGACACACACTACACTGACGTGACACGATTATCATGTCTCGTCAGAGACGTTGTGAATTCTGATTCGTGGAAATTCTGTGACGTTGAAATTATATGGTGTGAAATTCCCACGTCACAGAATTTCGACGAATCAGAATTTACAACGTCTCTGACACGACGTGAAAACACCACGTCAGTGCAGTGTTTCAGCCTTAAGAGTTCTCACACATGCATTGTTTATTTTTTGATATGTAAGATTTCACATAATTTTTCCTTAAAGTAAGCCAAATTAAACATGCAATAAAACCTTCACGAGTCATTTGCGTGCATGGATTTCCAACTTGTGTTTCACAGAACCCTGGTGGCAGTTTCTTTGGGGGTTCCATATGATCAAACGTTCCTTAAAAATCGCCCGGGAAGCTTTCAATGAAGAAAACTTTCTTTTCACTGATAATCTCGCAAAGCTGTTCTTTGTTTTGAAATTTAACGAGATAGCGTGTGTCTCATTTAAAAAAATATCCAGACCACTTGGATGACTGGGAAACAGTGACATTACATATTTTCACATCAATATTTTGAATCACAAGCTCCCAAAGTTCATGAATGTCATTCTTCATTTCATCAGGAAATTATAAGTTGTATAAACGATGCGTTTTGGGAAGTTTTTCATTCACTAGTGATATTCTTGAATAGCAAGACGTGTACTTTACGAGACACCCAGGTCCATCTTAACGCATGAGTCCCACCCGGGTAAGGCAACCTCATAGGCATACAGACTTCCACGATAAGATGTGGCAATGATTTATGACAATATGTAAATTAGAAGGTTGTGCCTAAACCCTCTTATTTTGCCCTGGGGCGGCTGTAAGGATGCAATTTTTTTTTCGATAAGTATTTAAAAATTTTGAGTTCCTTGCAGCGGCCTTATTATCATCAAGGGTTCCGCAAGAAGTTTCACATTAGAAACAACTAACCTAGAGAGTGTGCAAGCATGCGCGTGACCAAAACAGTAAGTAAACCAAAATAATGACTATATGACCTGTGAGCAAAGGACGAATCGAATGATAGAGGGTGTGAAAGTGCGTGAACGACCGACCAAATGAGTAGCTCAGACAGAGGCATATTCACAGTGCGAGGGGGGGGGTAGCCAATTATATACATACATATATATAGGAGAAATGAGCTCTCTCAAAACACGACTACAATGGGTGAAGGGTGACAAAATATGGGTAGCTCACACACAGGGCTGTAACTTAGATTTTAGCCGCTCCCGCAAATTTACAATTCGATAATTTTATTACAGTGTTGTTTGTTTCCACCTAAAACTGCTGTCCGCGCAGTTGCCCCTCCCTTAATTCCGGTCCACAGGCGACAAAACCATAAATTCACCTTCGGAGGGCGGGCCTAAAATTCTGTGGCCCTTGTCAATTGCTTGAATTTCCACGAGGAAAAATGAGACATTTGCCCAAGCGGCACCTGATCCCATTATCGTGTGGAGTGCTAAGTTCGCCCGAGAAGACCCCCACGTTCCCGGGTGCGTATTTACAATTCCTTCTTATGTTCTTTGCTTAAAACAGGGAGTCTTTGACTGTTGACTGTATGTCACGGAAAGAGACAAGGGCATAAATAGAGACTACTTTTGTGTGTGTGTGGGGGGGGGGGGGGGAGAGAACACAGGCTAATTTGAGGTTTGAAGAGAATCTACAAAAGGAAATTTATGTTTTTAAACTTCAAAAAGCGTTTTACATTCACAGAAATTGATTGAAACGGCATTCATAGATTTTTTCATTATTTTAACTTACAAATTTGTTTTAAATTTTCGATCGTTTCCCACTGTGTGTCTCTTGGGGGGGGGGGGCATCAGGCTTTTACGAAATATTTAGGTGGGGCATGGAGGGGAAAAGGTTGGAACCACTATTGGTTTACAGTGTTGCTGCTCGAACACAGTGATGCAAACTTTGATATCGTGAAACTGAGAAATCTTGAACAAATAGAAAAATTCATCCTGTATTTCCCAGGACAGAATTATTATTTTTCCCATGGTAATCGGCTAGTTCATCATCGTAGTGAAACAGCTAATTTTGTCAAGAATGCTAAGAACTTTGAAAATGTTGAAAATCAATGAGAATTCCACAAATCGGTGACCCCATTCAAATCATAAGAGAACCGTGGGTTGTTCGAACGAAAATGAGCGACCATGCACTTGTCAACGCTAAACGTTATGCTCCATTCATTTGCCCATGCTGCAATCTTGTTTAAGTTGGTCTGGAGCAACTCATTGCTTTGATTCCCGATTACCCCCATTAGTTTCACATCAGCTGCGAATTTGCTAGCAATCCCATCGATATCCTGATCGACTTTATCGATAAAAAGTGAAAAAAGTATGGGGCCAAGAACACTTGCTTGAGAAACTCCACTTGTGTCCAACCAGAGAATTCCCCGTTCCCCATAACTCGTTGTGACCTATATCTTAATCACGGTTCTATCCAATTCAGCAAGTTGCCCCCAATCTCGTGTACACGCTTGAAAGCGTTTACTATGTTGGACCCGATCGACTGCTTTCTGGAAATCAAGGTAAACAACATCTACATTTTTGCCCTTAGGGGTCATTCAAGTATTACGTCAGCATCGGGGGGGGGGGGGAGAGGGGGTTTCGGATTTGCTGACTTTTGACAAAAAGGGGTGGAAAGGAGGGTTTGAAGGTTGCTTACGTCATCAACCACCCGTTTTTGAAGATATGAAATATTCTTGGCTGCTGACGGGGGGGGGGGGTCAAAATGGCTAAAAATCTGCTTACGTAATACTTGAATGGTCCCTTACTCAAAGCCTTCGTCACGTGATCATAGAAGCAAAGGTGGTTAGTCACACATGACTTCCCCTTCCTGAACCCATGCTGATTATCCGACAATACATTATTCTCGTCTATCCACTTCACAAACTGCCTTTTGATGATAATTTCCAAAATTTTCGAGTGGACGATAATTGGACACAGCTTCTCTACTACCCTTCTTAAATAGCGGAACAACATTAGCAAGTTTCCAATCCCTTGGGACGATACCCTTAGGAACACTACTCCTGTATATCTGTGCGACTGGCTCCAACAATTCATTAGCACATTCCCTGAGGACCCTGGGATAGATATCATCTGGTCCTGGTGCTTTGTTTGCTCATACATTTCTTAGAAGATTTAGGACCTCCACGTCTTCTACTTGAATATCGTTGAGGGTTTTATCACCCCATGCAACACCCGTATATCGAATATCATTATCTCCATTAAAAACCGATACGGAAAAGTCATTGAAAGCACTACACATGCCTACATTGCTCTCTAACCTAGAGCCTCCTATTAAGAGGGGGGCCACCTGTCCCCTTACATCCATTATTGACGTATCGAAAAAATGATTTTGGGTCAGAGCCAATGTTATCTGCCAACCTAGATTCAACTTCCTTTTTACTATCCCTTATCGCTTTCTTCAATGCCCTTCTTTTATCAGTAAACAATGATAGGTCACCTCGTCCACTTATATACTCTCTGAATGCTCATTTCTTTTCAAGATAAAGGTTCCGCACGCTATCCGTAAACCATAGAGGGTGCGATGTACAAACACGCTTTTTTCGAACAAAGGGTATGACGTCATGCAAAACAGAGGACAGCTTCGTACTAAATTCTTCCCATTGACTTACCAACCCCTACTGATTCAAACCGGTCTTTGAAAACTTCCGCTAACCTTCCTCTCAAAACATCAAAGTTAGTTCTCCGAAAACAAGGAACCAGTCTTTTGTTATCAACCTTACCCGAAGAATAGTTACAGTGAAATCTGACGATACGATGATCACTGGAAGAAAACTCTTCCCCCACCGAAACATGTTCAACTAGATCCTCAGAACTAGTAAGAACCAAATGTAAAATAGCAGTACCCCTAGTGGCTTCTGATACATGCTGATGCAAAAAATTATTGAGCACCAACTTAAGAAAGTGGCTGTAGTTTTCCTGTGGGTGGGTATGAATCCATGCACCCTGAACCCTTCCCATTTCTGACTTCGTATCTTACCAACCCACCACAACAGCACAAAACCATAGAGGAGAAGAAAACACCACTCAACTTCGCCAAATTTGAATTTCGCCAAGTATTTCACTATGAGTTGACGTAATGGTTCATCACTAACTTCGACCAATCACGATACGCGAAATTTCTATAATGTTGCTAGAAAAGTAGGATTTGTTTATACGCTTCCCTGGCCATGACTGGCGGGCAAGTGCATTAAGACGGTCCTAGGGTGGAATCAATCAATCTCTCTTCCTTCAAGCCAGAAACCAAAAGGGGGTGAACCCTCAGTATCTAATAATTGATAAATGCCCTCCGTTGGAAAGCAAAAATTTGAAAATGTACACATATTAACATACGGCTATGCTTTCAAAACTTGTTCCCAAAAAGATGATGACTTTCCTCGTTACTTTTGTCCATTTAATGGGTAAAAATAAAATTTCATCAGTAAAAATATGCCTTCTAGAAAATATTGAAAATAACTTGACAGAGAGTTATCGCATCATATGCAAGAAATATCATTGAACTGGAACTACTGCTGTCACCTATCAAATAAAACTGTTATAAGTCTTTGATTGAAATTGGTAATCGGCTTCTGAGTAATGCACCGCATAGAAAAAATCAATATGATATGATATTAATAGGTATTTTTTAAGCACTAATATTAGTTATATTATCAAGTATGTTTCAAAATTGTAACATTTATTATTTGTGTACGGTAAATTAACATCAGTAAAACGTCCAAAAAAGATCAAAAATTTGAATGATTCTGGCCTATATTCTTCGTGATTATAAATCCAAAAGACCGTGAGAGAGAGTGGCCTGGGGTATTATGATCACAAAGGACTGCGCGTTTTACTAATGTTAATTTACCGTACACGAAAAACTTAAAATTTTGAAGTAAACTTGATAATTTAACGCTAATATTACTGCTCATAAAATATTTATAAATGTCATATTGTATTGACTTTTTCCTAAACGGCACATAAGTCAAAATCGATTATCAATTTCAATAGAAGAATTATAATAGTTTTATTTGATAGATAACAGTAGTAGTTCCAGTTCAATGATGTTTCTTGCATATGATATATAATACTGTATTGATAATTATTTCCAATATTTTCTAGAGAACGCAAATTTTTACTGCAGAAATTTTATTTTTTAACCGTTTATTGGTTATGGACAAAAGTAGCTAAGAAAGACACCGTTTTTTCATGGTGAATACGTTTGCAAAGTACGGTCGTTTAGCGTGTAGGAATGCTTCCGTGTATATATACAGATTTTTTTGTTCAGAAAATATTTTCCTATATTGTATTGGGTATCATAATTCCGCACAGGCATCGAAATTCTGTGCAGGTGAAAAAAAAGAATGCGCCCCTTATCTGAAAAAAAAAGTTGGAAGGCACACATTTTTTTTTTCATTCAAATACAATTTTCATTTCCTCACGAGCACCTCGGTGCTCACTATGGCCCCCACATCATGGAGCCAGGCCCCTCTAGACTAGTGGTTCTCAATCTTTGGAAGCTCGCGGCCAGGTTGATTTCTTTTATGTGTGGAAGGCCCGGCCATACGCACGCCTAATAGCGGTATAAATGGGTAAAAATGAATTGTTGAACTATTCACGGCCCGGTTTGACTGATGTCAGGGCCCGGCGCTTGAGAAACACTGCTCTAGACTGATATCTTTAGTGGATCTCTCCTGTAGTGAATTAATAGTGCAAAAAAAAAAAAAAAAACGTAAATAAATAAACTGATAAGATTAGCTTCGGCCCCCCCCCCCCTACTATAGCTCTGCCAGCCCTCCTACCCTTGCGAGGGGTCATGGTACCATGGGTCACTTAAGCTATTGAGGATGGTAGCTTCATTTCGTTCTCAGGAGATGTGCACAGACAACTCAAATGAACACTATGATTCAATGATTACTATCATTGATTAACTTGGTTACAGCATATGTTAGAGTTCTTGTATGGGCCCTTTTCTTCTGTGATCCATGATTATGCCTCCCAATAGGTTTACAGGACTCCAACCTCGTAGGTACGCATCGACTTTTGGGACATATGAAAAGAGCATCATGGACATCAAGGGGGAAAGGGGTGATGTTCAGGTGACCCTATCTAGTTTAAAAATTGACAGCCTAACAATTATCATACTTTCTCTCTTCCACAGAGAGCGACAGACCTACAAACAGTACGAATGTAATTCAATCATAACACATCACTCACTTCACTTTTGAAATATATATGGCAGCACTGAAAAATCAAACACAACACTACATACGCACTCAGACTGGTAGGTACACACGCAGTTACACTTCCGGCACAACTCACTGGGTAGTAAATCGCTCATAGATGGTGATAGACCTGAGTTGTTCTCGATTTGAGAGAAAGTAAGTAGGGCCTCCAACATAACACGCATTACACAGAAACAAACTTCACGTTGGGTTCACAATACGTGCACACACACATTCTGGCATGCACCAGTTCGTTAGAAATTCAGTAGAGGAATGTGTACAAGGTGCATGTACGGTTAAGCAAATTAGTAGTAGTAGTAGTAGCACCCTCCCCAAGCTGGTATCGTGATGATGATGATACCAATTCATATATATGCATATATCTGCTCATTAGATCAGTCGGCTCGTCTTTGATGCTGGGGGGGGGCGCTAATTTGGAGTTCAAATGAGTCGTTACGGAAACTAAACTTGGATAGGTAAAGGGCAGCGAAATTTGTAGAGTACACGTATCACAGGCAATCTCTTCCTTTTTCAATTCAGAAACAAACGATATGGGTAAAACAACCCCCGATGCCTGATAATAAATAATTACCTTCCGTTGAAAAGTGCAGTTAAGATTCCTTTTTTAAAAAAGTATGTATACTGTAAGCGGTTTCTGTTTTTGCTTAGAAAATAATTGTTCTTTGTTAGTGCAGTGGCACTAGTAAGCGTATTCTTAGCTGCTGACGAAATTTTGCTGACAAGGGGGGGGGGGGTCAAAAATGGCTAAAAATTTGCTTACGTAATACTTGAACGGCCCCTAACCGAAGATACGAACGCGTAGGTCTCATGTCTAAGTTTCGGTTCTATACAATCTTCAAATATCCGGAACCACTACGATGAGCGTGCTTAGTTTCGCAAAGTTCATTCATTGTGCTATAAAAATTGAAAAAAAACGCTTGATGTGACCAGTTTGTCTCCCGTATTTTCAATGGAGCTCATTTGAATTTGTAATTTTAACGGTCTGTTCATTTCTTCATACGCACTTGAGTCCCGTATATACGGGATGACCAGCAACTTTCAGTCTTCTACGAGGATTTTTGCGGTGCAAAATCCTTTGCGATTTTTCCCAATTGTGGAGTCAAGGATACTTGAGGAGAGAATTCTTCATTTACCGTGTAAACGGGGCTATAGAGAGCTGTTAGTGAAAAACACCGTTTACATGTGCAATATCGCCGTAGGGGTTTCCAATATGAAGTTTTTAGCGGAAACCTTGGTAGTTATAAGGATGTTCCGCGAAATCCTTGATGATGATGAGCAGGGGAGCCCTTATGAGACGCGGGACTCGGTACGAAAATATTTTCGAGGTTCCTTAGCCTGATTTTTTATATATTTTGTGGAGGAGAATTGGGCATCCAAAGTTTCATATTGGGTCATTGTCACAGAATACACAGGAATGCTGAAAAATATCTACTTACCAATGAAAATTCATAATTATTGAAAGAAAAATCCCAGAATTGAGATGAAAGAAAAATCCCAGAATTGAGATGAAAGGATTCCAGAATCAAATCAGTTGAAGCTCAGCCACCTTGTTTTCTATAATGTATGTTTTTACACTTCTATTATTGTATACCCACGCTGAGTTGGCCTCTGGCTACGTCATGAAACATCACGATGGGCGATTCATTTATCTTCTTTCGGTAAAAAGGTCGCAGGGAAAAGAAGCAAATTGGTATTTTCCGTTGACGTCTTTAGCGCTATTTTAGCGAGTCCCCCCCACCGTTTCCCTTCCTTGGAAACTGAATCCTCCCTTCGGGTGTCAGAGGCCACTCAGTATAGGCATACAATACCGCAAGTGTGAAGCCAACATCGCACTAAAGATATTTCTAGTGTGGTGTTGGCGGAACCGGTGCGACCGCACCTGTCTCACTCCTCTGAAAAAGGACGACGCTGATAATGTAATAAGTGGGGGTGACCATACGTCCCGTATTTCCCGAGACAGTCGCGGTTTTTTCTGTTTGTACCTACTTTCTTTCAAAAATGTCCTAGTTTTTCACGTATTTTCAATGAAGACGACTTCTTATTCTTCAAATCAACGATTAAAACTATCTTCTCAACTCAGAAATTACATTACGACAGTTTCGACTGCAAATACGAATATTCATCTCACATATTTGTCATGTTTTTTTTAAATTCATTGCTATTTGAAGTGCCACTTCATTTCCCGCGACTGGTGGCTTTTCTGAGATTTCCTCATAAGTTGGCAACTTTGCTCACTTTTAGCACCATTTTTGGCGATAATTGGAATTGCCCCGTATTTCAAAGCCCAATTTCCCGTCTTTTTTGTGTGCGAATATGGTCAGCCTAATCATGAGGCTATTCCCATGGAGAACTCAAAATGAATTTTTGAATATGTATCCAAAAAAAAGTGTGCCGTCTCAACAGCATCATAGCCCCAGACCAAAATGCGTGTGTGAAAGAGGGTTCCATCACCACTTCTTAATACACATTATTTATTGTCGTCAGGAAAACACACTATTGTGATTAGGAAAACTCTTCTGAACAGAGCAAGATTGGTGGTTAGAGTTCCCGCAGAGACATGTGTGAATGGTGTTTATATTTTTATCAATCGCTGCCGTTACAGGTAGCGTGGCCGAGCGGTCTAAGGCGCTGGTTTAAGGCACCAGTCTCTTCGGGGGCGTGGGTTCGAATCCCACCGCTGCCACGTGCATATTATATTTTTCCCCTTGGAATACAGACGAATAGCAATCATTCGGGTTGTTTATTGAGGTTTCCGAAATTTTTTATTCATTTCATTCGACCACAAGTGTAAAAAGGTTGAAATTTTTCTTTTGATTCGAGATGAAGGTACAGTAATTTGTAACACTGGGACACCTGCTGCCATCTACAAAAAAATGTAGAAGAAAATAGCTCCCCGTAATTGTCTGCTGCAAAATAGCCTGTTTGTGTGTGTTGCCTGTGTTATATACAGGGTGATTATAAAAAAACTATCCCGACATATGGGCCCCTAACTATCATACCATTCACAGAAACTGAATGAAATTTTGGCATAAGGTATTTTGATGTATGCGCTCAAGAATGATATGGAAAACAACAGTGTCACTCTAACAGTTACAGAGAGAAAATTTCGGAAATATCAAATGGCAACACCAAGTTTTTTGTATTGGAATGTGATCTGCATTGTGAAAAACCCTAAATAGCGTTCGAACGGCAACTGTAGCATGAAAATCACCGGCGGTAGATAGGCTAAAAGTGAGGACAACCAATAAGGACAGAGAAGCAGCATGAAATAAAGCATTTTATTGTGTTTCACAAATTTTCCACATGACCTTGTGGAGGACTAATCAGGCTGGGATCTCAGCCGAAGAAACGGTGTGACGAATGAAACGAACATTAATGCTCTGGTGCACGGCAAAGTCCTTTTCCTTGCCTAGCTCCGGGGATTTTCGTGCTACAGTTGCCGTTCGAACGCTATTTAGGGTTTTTCACAATGCAGATCGCATTCCAATACAAAAAACTTGGTGTTGCCATTTGATATTTCCGAAATTTTCTCACCGTAACCGTAACTGTTAGAGTGACACTGTTGTTTTCCATATCATTCTTGAGCGCATACCTCAAAATACCTTATGCCAAAATTTCATTCAGTTTCTGTGAATGGTGTGATAGTTAGGGGCCCATATGTCGGGATAGTTTATATAACAGGCACGCACACACACAATTTGAACAACCGTAAATATTGTGTATAAATGGATTACTTACGTTCAAAAATTAGTTTCTATATATAATCCCCCCTATTTGGGCCACCAGAAAAATAATAGTTGAAATTCTACGGAACAACATGCTCGGACGGTGGAAGTGTTTGGAACCTGTGGGTGCTCGTCTTGAGCTCTATGTAAAAAATTTGATTTCCGAATCTGTTTTGTGCTCGGACCCGTGCCACAAACTACTGGTTTGAAAACGTGCCGTCGGACACGAGTTATATGGAAACGTATCGCGGGCAATTTATCTCAAAAATGTGCCGCGAGTCTCTCAGGGTGAAGGGAGGCCAAATTCGTAATAGCCCACAGGCCACCAAACGTTTTATATCTGGCTCTGGAGAGGGCTCCAAAATTATGAGGCCCTTGTCAATCGCTCGAATTTATGCGTGGAAAAATGAGGCATTTGCCTAAGCAGTACCAACTGTTTATCATACCGCCTGATCCAATTACCATGGAGTGCTTCCAATGCACCCGAGAAGACCCTCCGGGTCGCATATGCGCTAAGACGACCCTGAGGTAGTTTATTAAAGAATATGACTTCTAGAAAAATATTGAAAAATAATTAAACAGGACAGACTTATATTACGTGTAAAAAAACACCATTGAACACCTGCTGTCTGAACTCTTGCGTCTGTCACCTATGAAATAAAATACGAAACTATTATAATTCTTTGATTGAAATTGGTGACAGGTTTTCGACTAACGTGGCGAATAAAAAAAAATATGGCGAGATATTAAAAAATATTTTATGAGCAATGATATGAATGAAATTATTGTTTGCTTCGGAATTCAAACAGTTGTTTTTAATAACTGCGAAATAATGCAAGTAAAACCCGTGAAGTGGGGTAAGAAAAGGTTTTCCTTAGAGAAATCGTCTTTACAAAATGTCTGGGCTTGTCTATGCTAAAATAAGAGGGTTTTATGGAGGCGAGATATCTCGTCATTGCTGCTTAAAAGGCTAATGACGAGATATCCATATTGTTTTATAACGCAGCACATATTAATTGTAAACCGGTCACCACTTTCAATCGAAGAAGTATCAGTTGTATTTTTTTTATTTGATATGTGACAGCAGTGGTTCTAGTCTAATAGTGTGTGTACGAGGGGAGCAGTGGTAAGATGCTCACCTTCCGCCGTGAAGGGTAGGGTCCACGGGCTCGAATCCAGGAGGAATAAACATTGAAAGCGAGTTCTTCACCTACCGAGCCTGGGGTGATCGCCGATTGATGACGCCTTCATTTCATAGGCGGAGAGAGAGACTTGAAAGTCTGGGGGGGGGGGGGGGCACGACGATGATGTCAATTCGTATATACACATTAGATCAAACGACTCCACCTTCGATACTGGAAGGGGGGGGGGTGCAATGCTTCATTTCCCAACCATGTCCGTTGGTTTGAAATTAGCGATATGATCGGAGTTATAGTGTGCAGTAAAGTAGTCTAATGACGTTTTTTACAAGTAATATAATATCGTATTGTGTAGTAATTTCCAATATTTTCTGAAAAAGGCACATTATTTTTTGCTGATAAAATTTTACTTTTACCTGTTTATTGGTTATGGGCGAAAGTAACAAAGAAAGGTACTATTTTTTTCATGGTGAATAAGTTTGCAAGGTATGGAAAAGTCTGAGAATGTACACATATTTTGCTGCGCAGAAAAAAAATTCGTATATTGTGTATAATGTAACGTTATTTTGTCGTTCCGAACAGATATAGAAACTCGGCTGAAAAAAAAAACAACAGGTCTGCGCAGGTGAGATCCTTCGTACCATCGAATTAAAAACTTTTATTCGGCTCAGCTGGATTTTTATGCAGGCTGATGTTTAGTATTTTTCATATAGATGACAGCAAGGGTTCCAACATAACAATATTATTCACATACTAAATATGCGATTGAAAGCATTGCAGTGGGGTTACCAAAAATTCCTAAACTTGGACATGAGGACGCGTGCTCAAGCATCTTCGGCCACGTTCCTTACATATGTATACAACAGATGGCACCACTACACTAACAATGAGCAGTAATTGTTCTCCCAATCAAAACCGTACCGCTTTTAATATGTGCACACTCCTATATAATGGTACTTTTCACCTGGGGAGGGGTTATTTATTAATTATCAGGCACTGAGTTCCATTTTGTTTATTTCTCAATTGAAAAAAAGATATTGCCCAATTCTTAATAAACTACCATTTGAGGCATGGGCCCACTAAGCACGGCCTGGAGAGTGCTCAGATCCATAGAGGCACTTCACGAAAATATTATCAGGTGTTATTGACAAGGCCACATAATTTTAGGGCCCTGTGATAAAGGCTTTGCCTGAGGCGGATATATAGTTTTGTTCCCCGTGGGCTATAATATACTGGGTGTTCTGTTAATGAATCGACAAACTCAAGAGGGTTGTTAGTAGGCATCAAGAGGAAAAAAAAATTGCAATGGAACATGGTGTCGCAAACCTCGTTGAGAAAATCGCGAAAAAAGCGTGCAGGCTGAGTCTAGAGGAGACGAAAGGTGGATGTCAATTGATCGCTAAATGCGTTTGTGGGTTCGCTCACCGTATCTGATGTTACCACAATTTATGCGACGACTGTGGACACACAGGAGGATCTCATAGTACGGATTGTCGTCGCTACAGCAGACATCAAAAGCATACCTGGTATCTTCGAGCGCGTCCGGGAATCTTTTTTGCGTCGTTGTAAACTGTGCAACGACGTCAGCGCGGACGCCACTTCCAACAAAACTCTTGTAATAATTAATCAAATGAATCTTTTTGCAGTTATTGTACTTTTCGTCGTTCCAGCGTGACGGCGAAACCTGTATGCGTTTTTCGCCGTCTCAACGTGGTTTGCGACACCATGTCCCATTGCAATTTTTGTTTCCTCTTGATGCCTACTAACAACCCTCTGAGTTTGTCGGTCCATTAACAGAACACCCAGTATATATATACACAGGTGTTCAGGGTGTGGTGTTTGTTCAAACTTCCGCCACCCTTCATCCATTCTATTCTAGTTTTCTCTTGAGAGACTTATCCTCCAAAAAAATTTCTCCTGAAAGTACTACTTCAAATTTTGTTACTCACTGATTAAAAAAAACAATAGCCCTTAAAATTTTCGAGAGAAGTGAAATAACTCTTCGAAATTATATTCTCGGATAACACTGCTTCCTGTACAGAGTTGTTTTTGCTGCACAGAAAAAAAACCCCCCCCATACTGTATAAGGTAGCATGTTCAAGAGCAGGAAAGCATTCTCAGATTTTTTAAAGTTTTTCCATAGAAGTCCATATTTTGAAAACTTATTCACCATGTGCCTTTATTAGTTACTTTGGTCCATAACCAACAATAAAAGGGTAAAAATAAAATTTTTACCTTGAGCTACATCTGAACAGGTGAAAGGAGGGGGCCATATTGGAACACAGTCATTTTATAAATTGTAACGAACATTAATTATGCTCTATTTGTGCATCACATTTCATGCCTTATATCCAGTTTTCCCTGACACAGAGTCATCTATGATTGAAATTTTGGACCTTTTAATTGATAAAAAAAAAACCCTATACCTCAGTGAGTATTTAGTTAAAAAATTGCATGTCAATTTGCTGATTTTTTAAAATGTCTTATGTATTTTTTGACATTTCTTGAACCTTTGTCATAACAAAGCTCAGCTATACAAGCATAGACAAGTGAAATGCTTTTTTAAAGCCTAAATCAAGGAAATATACATTTGCCGGATATTATGCTAGGCAATCTTGGAAATAAGTCACCTGGTCTTCGCCGGGACTCAAACCCAGATCCTTTCGAAAACTGAGCAAGCATGCTACCATATGCACCACTGGAGACAACACTGCCTTCTTTATTTCACGCTTTGTGGCGCTGAAGTAGAGACATTAGTAGCCTCCTTCAACTTCAGCAAATGGCCCTACAGGAGAGAATAGTAGAGAGAGAGAGAGAGACAGCTTTTTCTTCAATCATTTTAATCTCTCCACTGTCCCACCCAGAGGGCCACGTGCTGAAGTTTTAAGGGAGGCTACTGCCTCATGAAGGCAAAATTGTGTCTCCAGTGCCGTATATGGTAGCACACCTGGTTTGCAAGAGCCCCCACAGCAGAATGTCTTGCACTGTTCTGCAACAAGCCCTCCACTAACTGGAAATATGCTGCAGTAAATATTCTCACAAGTGATTTCCAGGGCTAGATGAAAAAACCCAAGGAAGCAACTGGAAAATTGGTATTGTAGCCTAAAAATTTTAAAATTTGATTGATAAATTGGAATAAATTTCTAAATTGGAAGCCCGGGATTAAACTATAAAAAGATCTACAAAACAACCAATAAGCCTATTGGTTGTATTTTTCAAGTTAACACATAAAAGAACTTTTATCAAACTTATATAGTGTAATCCCATCTACAGTAGAGACAAAATTTTCCAATTTCATTACGCTACATCTTCTGACATAGGAAAAGTGGAAGAAAGCATTATTTAGGATAGTTTTTCACAAGCAAAATACCATGTATGGCTCCAAAGAGAGAAATTGGGATAACGCCTAAATATTTTTGATTTGTTAAGCCCTGGTGTTTTCTGGATCTTTCTTCCAAATTATTTTACGGCAGCATTGAGATTTACGCCACAGTTTTCCTGCATATTCTGCTCTGGGGTGCAAGAGGACCTTGATTTGAGTCCCGACGGAGACCAGATGACTTTTTCCCCCCAGACTTCCCCGCCATAGTATACAGAAAATGTGTATTAACTTGATATACAAGCATGCACTACCAAAAACATTAAACACGCACATCAAGCAGAATCATTTCTACAAACAATCAATCACAAACAAACGAAAGAAAGAGCAATCGATACTTAAGTACCCAGTTTTATTTCACCAAAATTGGATGACTCATGAGAGAAGACATATGAAAACCAAAAAAAAAAAGATACAGTAATTCACTGTAAGTCTACGAAAACAAAAAACAGTGTTCGTCGTACAGCTGCAATAACCAAAGTAATAAAAGGGGGCGGGGGAATAAAAATTCGTCACATTATTTTCTAGTTATAAAACTTCCATTTCTTGACACGCAGAATGTTTTACACAAAGTGAGAAAAAAAATATCGACATGGTCCTCTATGAATAAAAAGGTCATATATATAATATATCAATTTCATTTGAATCAATTTATCCCCATATTTTTTTTACCCCCGCAAAGATACAAAAAGCCTGAAATGGATAAGACATTTTTTCCTCCCGTCTAAGACTTTAAAAATCTAGTTTTTCGTTTCCACAAAGACTATGTCACAACGTTAATACAAAGGTTTAAAACAGCTTTTATTGAACTTTTCCATTCGGCAACACGAAGCTCTAGAGTCACCGTTCTCCCCCCATTTTATACTGTGTGATCGATGCGTTCAACAAATTTCCAATCTCGGGTTAATTACTCGATATATAACTGTGCAATGCCCACACATACACGCTAACATATTTTTTTTCTCATATATATTCTCGTCACAATCAATCTATCTATACCATGGAGGTGTATATAAAAAAAAGAAACAAAACTGATCGCCATCCATTAATTATACTTGCATTACAAAAACAACAATCATACACAATAACTGCAAGCTTGGGTTACGTTCCACAAAAAATAGAGAAAAAATAACGAAAACAGGCAAATGACAAATTACAAAATGGTTTTTTTCCTTAAAAAATCTCGGTACAGATGCACGGTTTGAACTTTCTGTACTATAACACTGCTTGTGTGCTTTTTTTATCCCCAACTGCTTTTTTTCCCTCCCTCATGTTATAAAACGAGAATGAATTTTGTACAATTTTTACTCAGAGATGCAAAAAATGAATGAAAAACAAAAAAAACTTATATATCAAGAAATGAGAAGTGCCTCACTGTGGCAGTCACTGCATTTATACATCTTCTTCCTCTTCGTCTTCAGCATCTTCATCGGCACCGTCTTCGTCACCTTCCTCCTCTTCATCATAATCACCTTCACCCTCTGGACCGACTTCATCATCGTAATCTCTGCTGTCATCGTCTTCAGGCTCCTCTTCTTTCTGTTCACCATTTTCTTTCTCTGTACCATAGCAAATACAAGTTATACATAAAAAATTAGTGGCTGGTGGTATAAAAATTAAATGTGAAAATGAATTTTTATTGCGTCCATTCAAGCTATATCCTGAACCCTTCCCCCCAAATGTGTGAGAATCTGTGGATTCAATTTTCACTGATCACAGTAATAGAGCACCCCAATGCTTGAGTGAATCCTGTCCATAAGGGTTTGGACAAACCAAAAAAAAAATATATATATTTAAAAACAATCGAAATTCCTAAGAAGCTAAACTTTATTTTTGCTCAAGAAAAAGGGTCCTAAATGGTGTGTTTTAGACTTAATTATCCCTTCTTATGTTGAAAGACAAACAGTCGAAAACTTTACTAACATCCTTTGATTCCAACCCTAGAATCACATGCAGAGAATTTTAGACACTAATACCAATTTTCTAGTCACCAATGGCAACTAGTGCCTGGGATTTGTCCAGCCCTGCTTCATATAATCATTAGCCTACAATAGGGTTGGACAAATCCCAAGTACTAGGCGGCCAACTAAAAAAATTGGCATTGGCACTTAAAATTTTCTTTGTGCAGTTTCTGAATTGCAAGGCTGAGAGCAGCACAAAATGTTAGAAATTTATAGCTGCATATCTGCTAGGGTCACCAAGCTCTGAAAAAGTCAAAAGAAGCATTATTTTAGACCTTTTTCTTGCCACATGAATTTTTTTTTTTGTGATTTGTCCAGCTCTGGTTTACACATCTTCCACTGCAGACTTGATCTAAATTCATAATTTAAGGTTAAAAATTATAAACGCCATAAGTGGCAAAAGAAGAAATGTTGAAAAATCAGAAAAAAATTTTTTTAGTCTGTATACATTTGCAACATCTTTACACGCTCTTTTAAATTACTTAGAGGACTACAAGGCAGTTTTCATGTTGAAAACATTATAAAATATTGGTCATTTGACACTTCAATGCCAAAAACTGTTTGAATCCTTTTTAGCACTTACAGCATTTACCATTTTTACCCTTCGATTGATGTTCTACTTTTGTTATGTTTTTGCAGTGTTTACAACACTTTCCACTTCAATATGACATGCAGCTGCATTTTCAAGACCTCTTAATGCTTTCCAATATGATACCCAAACAGCATATTGCATCTCAGTGCTATCAATTCTACAAGGTTTAAATTCTTTTGCAACTTATAAATTTATATTATGATAGAGTTGTGACTAAGCTACATATAGGCCAATATGAATATTTATCTCACATTTGTCATGCTTAACCTTTTTTTTTTTTTTGTATAATTCATTTCAATTTACTGTGATTTGTAGTAGCACTTTCTGTGCTCAGATGGCGAAATGTCACTTCCCCCCCCCAAAATTTTTTGCATTCTAGTCTCGTTCATTAATGTTCAGAAGGTGGCAAAATCCCTGAAGTCTTTTTATGAAGAAAATAAAAACAAATTGCAAGTCATTTCGATTGAGTAATTTTCGTGACATCTTGAATCTTAAAATTGCTGTGATGTAAAATAACATTTTGCCACCTGCGCACAGATTTACCAGTAATGGTCGATTTTAGCATCATGGTCAACTTTGCTCATTTTGAAGTTTTCTGAAATCTCAATTTCCTGTATTTCTGTCAAGAAAACATGGTCGATCTGGGATAGTAAGGGCACAGGGATTTTTCATTTTTGCAAAGCAACAATATGAGGATTTTTAGGCACTTTCAACATAAAAAAAACTAGACAAATTTGGTTTCTGACTGGAACTTTTTATTAAGGCCAAAAAATGGGAAGCACAGGCACCTATGAAATGAAGAAGCAGGAATCCTCTTAATGACTGTAGTACTATACATAAGCAAAAGCAATTGTATCTTTCCCACGACATTGCATGCAGTTAATACGCTCTGAAGTATCATGCAAAAATTTTTTTTACAACGAAAAATAATGTGTTATTCACTTCCATTAAAAATTTCGACCCCAAAGCAGAATATGCTGAAATGTGCGACATACATTGCAGAACAACCAGTGCTGTTGCAAAACAATCTGGAAGAATTTTAAGAAAAGTGTAGAAAAACATTATTATGTATATGCAAATTTTTACCGCAGAACATTTTCAGTCAGCTGAGGGCAGTTGCAGAACATCGCAAAACATTCTGCTTTGGGGAATTTCGATATCCTAGAAGACAAAAATATGCCGACCAAAAAATGTTTGAAGAAAATCTTGAAAATTTTAAACTGTAAGTCTTTCTGTGCTAGAAGAACACAAACGCGGTGACAGTAAAAAACGTTAACGGGCACACTTGAGAAAAAAATTTAAAAACTTTTTTTTCGCAATTTACTCTAAATTGAGATGACCCTTCGAATATCAATGATCAACATTTCGGCAAATATTATACTCAAAAATGTGAATTTTTGTTGGTCTTAGTAGAAACTGGGCAACAACTTTTTAATAGAAAGTTAAGATGGTTAAATTTAAATACAGGAAATTGAGATTTCAAAGAACTAAAAATTGTCAGTTGTTTCCAAAAATGAGCAAAGTTGCCCATTATAGCTAAAACGACAATGACGAGTACATAAAGCACTATGGCAAATTACAGCGGAAAAACTGTAAAATTGGTAGTTAGAGGAAGGGGTGGTGACAGTATAAAAAAAAAAAAGAATTTTATTTTAATAACCATACAACCTCTTGAAACATGAATGATATATCTGAGTACTAGACATTATTTGAATACCTTTTCTAACTGGAAGCATGCCTCTAGGATCATGGCATCTTGTAGTAAAATGTCATATACCCTATCACCTATGCACCCTGTATATCATCGTATAGCCATATATCTGAAACTAGACATAGGTATTGCATGTAGGTGGAATGCGGAGTTGTTAATTCAGATTTTTACATTGGTCAACCTTGGAATATAACAAGATATGAGGTGCAGGAAATGAAAAGAGGCCAAAACTCACAGTAAAAAACCCAACTCAGTAGTTACTAGGGGGTAGATAGCGCAGTATCACAATTTTAACATGGAAAACAACTTCATTTCATACAAAATATGGCAGGAAAACAATATAAAATAACCCTTTGTTGCAATATACAATAACCCACATGTTGGGAGACAAATAAAAGGCAAATAGGTTCTAAATAAAGATGCAAAATATCTGATTTGTGTGTTATAATGGGAGAGCTACGATGCATATGTATAGTTTACATCTTGTCCAAAGTGTTTAAGAATTTTGTGATTTTTAATAAGAAAACACTATCTTACTTCACAGGCAAATATAGGATAGCAAATTTAAGGAATAATATACTCATCATCGTAACACCAACCTTTGCCAGTCTGCAAAAAAAGAAGAAAAAAAATTAAGAAATTTGATACTTTGATTTTCTATTGCACATCAGTACACTGTGAGAAAATAACAACACAACCCCACATGAACATATATGAAAAATGAAACTTACCTTTTGTACCTTTGTCTTTGATTCATCATCTTTATCATTTCCTACCTACAGAAAATATTAAAAAAACACATCAGAATAAAATGAAATGAATGT
Source organism: Pholcus phalangioides (assembly GCF_987345545.1). Classification (NCBI taxonomy): domain Eukaryota; kingdom Metazoa; phylum Arthropoda; class Arachnida; order Araneae; family Pholcidae; genus Pholcus; species Pholcus phalangioides. The sequence continues at coordinate 7,426,422 of NW_028301608.1, read as the reverse complement.
CTTTGAAAAAAATTGAAAATAAAATGTTGAGTTTCTATTCAAAGCTTCAGCAGTTAATCATTAATCACATCATTTACATAAGTGATAAAAGGAATGTAGAAAAGGCTTTCATGGCCGTCACGTAGGCTACTAGAATTGGGAACCAGACTGCTTTCATCTATAAACTTTTCGGTTGAAGCAGCTGTTTATGTTTTAAAGTGAAAATATCTCATATCTTTGGTAAGGAAAAATAATGTATATTAAGGGGGGGGGGAAAGAGAATCAAACTAGAATTTTTAGAATTTGATTTATTGAACTTCAACCGAAAAGGAGATTTTCAAAAATAAAACCCAGCCTAATTCCCACTTCTTACACACAAATTCCTATCCCAAAAATAATTAGACCACACAGGACAAAATCACCAAATCACAAGCCAGTATGTGCTCTAAGCCTGAATCAGCGTTCACGGTCCAAATGATGAGTAGAGCTGAAAAAATTAACGAGGATGCCCGCAAGAGTTACAGGTTGGAACATCAGGAAATAATGGAAGACCATGGCCCTTGTTCCAGTCTTTTGCTTGAGTGGTGCAATAGTAAGATGCTCATTGTATATAGGTTCATTTTAAATAATAAACCAATAAGACAGAAGGCATGGCAATGGATGAATAAGTAACAAATACAACGAAATAATAAAACGGTATAATACAACCTGAGCAGTAGATAATAATCCAAATGACGCGAGCTACAGAAGGGAGGAATAACAATCCAAGAGACGCGCTGGAAATGGAACAACGGCTGTTTAGAATTTTTTAAAAAACGCGGTGAACAAAAGAAAAACCCTGTTTGATGAAGCCAGCGCCATCTGGTACCACTCAGCGAAAACTGGAAAGATATTAAAAAATATGGCAACCCAGAGAACCATTATGGTCTTGGCGACTTATCGCAAGGAAAAAGTTGCCAAAGACGTGGCGGACCATACTGCATCTGTTCCCAAAATATTCTGCTTTGGCTACCTTACCCAGGGACGTAACTAGAAGGGGGCAACTGCCCTGGGCGGCAGTTTTAGGTGGCAATAAAGAACACTGTTATAGAATTATTGAATCCTAAAGTTGTAGGGGGGAAACAGCAAAAATCCTAGTTACAGCCCTGCCTTACTTACCTATACCAGAAATAATGTATATACTCACCCAAGCATCGCTATATTTCATTTCAATCATTTTCATATAAAGGGTGTGCCATAAATTCATAAGTAGTTTAAAAATTAAATGAATGCATGCATTCGAATGTGGTTTGTGGAAAAAGTTATTCTCACGAAGAGTAATTCTTTTTGGTACAGAAAAATTTAGTTCAAATTTCTGTCGATAGAGCTTGCTGCAAAAGTAAATCGCATAATGACCCTCCATTTTTCTTTAATCTCTTTGGTGTTGAAACATTTACAGATGTCCTTCGCTTTATGCGATTAATTGGTTCAGTAAAATAGCAAGATGAAAATGCACTAAGCGATTGCATTTTTATCTCCCGATATGAACTTTGGTAGCAGCAAAACCAGAGAATTCTGTGTATTTCTCAAAAATATAAAAATTATAGTTTCATTGGAACTGATTTTTTCCGATTAAATTTCTCATGGCATTGCTGCCAATGTGTTACCAAGCATTGTTCATCAGTGAGATCTGCTGAGTTGTATTTGAGAATTTCTCCCACATTTGTCTTGGCTGCATCATCAAATCCAATGTATTTCGTCATCAAAGGATTTAATTGTTATATCTTAAATTTGCAAGCCGATTTCAGGATCGAAGTTAAGCTTCAATTCAAATTTCGCATGTTGGAATTCGTAAAATCAACTTTTAAAAATCATTAAAGCGAAATCTCGTACAGCTACGGATCCCTTCAGCTGGCGATTCATGGCTGAGGTAAACAACTTCACCAATAGTGCTGCTATCCACGAATGGCAACACCACAGTGGAAACGTTATTTAAGAGCCAGTCACAGCCAGGGGTGCTCAAGTCTCACACATAAAGTTTGAGATGAGCACCCACAGGACCCTGGCGTTACACACCTCACATTATATCAGGGTTTAAGCTGGATAAAAAATTCCTTTCGTAAAAAAGCGAAAATTGGGGGAGAAGCTTTAGCAAAATTCTGCAATGCTTATGTAATGTTTGATGGTTGGACGTCTCGTTGCGTACCTCCTATACGCACTTTTGCGAAAGTGGCTGCTACTTTTTACGCATTCTACGATTTTCTTTGGCATTTTGCAAAAAATGTGACTGTAGCTTAAACCCTGCATTATATAGGACTACAATTTCCATATTCCCTGCTATCTGCTTTCGAACAGTGCCACCTATCAACATAAATTTGAAGTACACTTTCTGTACCCCCCCCCCCCAAAAATATCCCCTTTTCCCAAGAGTAACTTTACAAACCACATTTGAATACACCAATTTCTCCAATTTCTAAACCGTAAAAAATTTATGGGACACCACTTAAACTTCCAACACGGAAAAAAATTACAAAACATTTTAAAAAATTCCCTACAAAAAAAAAATAAACGTTAAAAACAAAGCACACGGAAAAACAAAAAAATTCCCCAATTTTCCCTCTCCCACCGCCGCCTTTTTCTTTTCAACTTTTACCGCCATAACGGAAACTAGGGTTAACCTGTCAACAATGGGGGGAAAAAACCACTCAGTCCCGCACAAATAAATAAAAATCCCACAAATCCATAAATCATCACTACAAAACAAATCTCACAATAAATCGGAATTATAACGGAAATAAATCAAACAACTAGTACTAGAAACAAAAAAAAAAGATCTAAAAATCCTATTGAGAAACAGATCAATTTCCTCGAGCACATTTCACAAAATCCCACATCATTTCGAAATAATAACCATTATTGTATTCAAAAACGAAACAATTGCAATAAGCAATTAAAACACATTTAAAACAAACGTATAAAAACCATTGTTTTTGTGTAGTAAGCCTTCAGCACGTTGGTGACGCTTACCCGATTGATATTTGAAATCAAAACAAACTAGGATTATTACAAAAAAAAAACATAATTCCGGGACATTGAATCAAATACGTGGAATTATCCTAAGATAATAATGAAAAATTATTTTATTGTTATTAAAGCGATCTTAACAATAGTGGGTAAAAAAAAAAAAAAGGCGGCATTTTTCTTAGGACTTGTATTGAAAAAGAGTAAAGAAAAAAAAAACCCCCACGGCCGGGTACATTGAAACAAACTTACCTCAGATGCCGGTCTTTTTAATGTTTCCGTTTTGTCCGGGCTGGATTTCTCCTTGTCGGCGGCATTCCTTTCGACTTCGGTCGCATTCCCCGATGAACTCATTTCGCAATTATTTTACAAATTAAGCGGAAAAAGCTTAAAATAACGGAATCGCACTCGAGCACACAAAAATGGCGCGGACGCAACTGTTGTTGTAGTTATAAAAAAAAAATATACGCTGTGTGTATGTGTGTGTTGAATAGCCAGCCACCACACGTTCAAACAAAGGTTAAGGGCTATACGTGCGTGGTTGGCTGACTACGCGCGTCGGCCAATCGGAGGCGGACTTTCATTTGGGATGTGATGTGGGTGAATCAGAGATTCGACGTGATTGATTTGTTTCGCCTGAGTGGATGTTGCTTTGAAAAGTTATTTTTTTTTATTTTAAGAATTGTTGATTTTTTTTTTTGTTTTTTTTTGCATGTGTTGATGACTTACGGTTTGAAATTTGATGAGGGAAGAGTAAATGCTGTGGAGAAGTGAAGAATAATGTTTATTTATGACGTCTTTCGGACTCCGAAGAAAATGGCATCCATTGACGATGAGCGTCGTTCCGACCTGACCATATTTGATAGAAAAAATACGGGAAATTTGGTTTAGTCCGGCATTAGACTACAAAAGTTTTCTAAAAGTTCTTTGATAAAATTTGAAATATTCAAACAGTAAGATTATGGGTTGCATTTGCTCGAATGTAACCTATGAGCTTTATTGGCTAGATTTTTCAAGTTTTATAAAAGGAATTTTATCAAACTTTGATAGTGTAATCCTAGCCTTAGGCCGGTGTGTGTGTATTACATCTCTTATCATTATCTTTTATAAAAGACCTTTCATAAAACTTTTATGATGTAATCGTGGCTTTTTAAGATCACGGAAAGTACTCGGAAATTGAAACAGAAAAAATGAAAATGGCCAAAAAATCGAACCACTATCATCAAAATTGTCTTCAATATTTGAAAATAGTGATCATATAATTCCTTTCTTCTGGATAGTTTTGTATTTTCTCGTGATTTTTGTCCGTGTCGATTTTTTTCAGAAAATGTTTTCTTTTCTCCCATATTTTAAGCATTTTTTTTTCTTTTCAATTTTTAGACAAGACAACACAAAAGCAAACAAGACAGAAAGACAATTGAAAAACAAACTCTATTTGACCAAAAGGGAAGTGATCTTTCCATGGGTCGTAAGCAGTGCCATGTTAGCGCATGGGCCCTACCTGGACACGGTCCGGGGGACCCCAAGAGAAGGAGGAGGGGCTCAAAAAAAAAATGAGAACCGGTTGAAATTTTCGAGAATTTGCCTGGTAGTGCCTCAGGAAAAATCACTTGGCCCTGGCAGTAACTCGTGACAAGAATCATGGCAACATTACAGCTTTATCAATTATCTAATAAAATGAACTGTTCAATACTTGTACATAATTTCAAATATACAATTTTTGGCTTTTTTAAACATATTAAATGAAAACTGTCTGAATAACTTCTGAATTAACTGTCTGAATTAACTTCATTGCATAATCTCAAAGTAAGTATAGCATACAGATTTTTTTTGTAAATTGTTTTTCTTGGTCGATATATGTGAGGCAGGCCTCTTCAACCAGTAGTTCGCGAGCACAGTGGTGCTCCCTGAACCTGAAGCATCGATAGCGTTTCAGTTGTAGAATTATTTCATTTATCGATTCCAAAATTATTTACAAATACAAATACAACGCCACAACAGGCAAAATGCCCAACGAGGTGGCTGATAAAAAGATGCCCATAAAAATATGGATGTCATATGTTTCAAAAAAACAGCAACCCAATTAAAAATGCAATTAACACAAATTACAAACAATATATACACATGATAAAATATTATACAATGCCCATAAAGGATACTTATGGTTGTCTTATTCAAAGAATGGATAGCTTCTCGATTTACCCCAACATGTTTATCGTATTTCTTTTTAAACGTGTCAATTGTGTTACAATTTACTACCTCCGGGGGTAAGCTATTCCATTTATTAACAACCCTATTAGAGAAAAATTCCCTGCGACACCATAACCTTGCATTATCCCTCACCAATCGATACTGGTGTCCCCTTGTAAAAGCAGTCGATTGGCGGTGTACTAAAAGTTCATGGTCCATCCTATCCATCCCATTGAAAATTTTGAACACTTCGATCATATCTCCTCGACACCTGCGTTCATCCAATGTAAGCATATTCAAAAAATGAAGTCTCTCCTCATAACTCAAGCCCTGTGTGCCAATAAGGACACGCGTAGCTCTTCTCTGCACCCCTTCAACCAAGTCTATGTCCCTCTGTAGGTATGGTCTCCAAAACCTTACAGCATACTCCAGTCCAGGACGAACTAAGCCTCGAAAAACTTGCTGTAACAGTATTCTTGTTTTGGTGATGGGTACAGGCAGTTCTCACGACTACATAAAGGTTGAAGATCTCTGGTATATGATAATATAAATATATAAATTGTTTGTTCGAATATTTTTTTAATCCTTTTGTTTGCTTCCAAGGGCAGCTTGAATACAAAAGTATCAGTACTTAATATAAATGTATGACATGGCTGACAGGGATCCAGCCCAGGGTTCTCAAAGGATTTTCAATGTTTTTTTTGTTTTTTATTATTATAAATTACAACTATAGAGAGAGGCCTGTGAAAATTCTGACTCGGGTTCCACGTCAAAGATCTCAGCATAAGAGCCCTGCTGACAGATCTGGGGGGGGGGGGGGAACCACATGACGTATGAATGTGAATATTTACGTCAAGTAGGAGAAACAAAATTACACAATCAATTACATAATCTGCAGAGAAATAATCAAAATCTGCATGAAGACTTTTTTCTAGTGTGCTCACTGGACTTGCCCATATCCATGGAAATAGCATTAAAATTAAAAACCAAATTTTATTCTTCCTTAAAATTAGGTGATTTAAAAATATTAAGTTTATATGACACAAGTGCTTAAATGGATGAAATTTTGTTTGTAAATTAAGAGATTGAAACCTCACACACACCTTTTTAAGAAAAAATATCAGTGCTTTCATTTCATTTTTTTAATTATAATCTATTCTAATTTGCTTTTTATATTTTTCTAATTAATAAAAACGATTTTCCCGATTGGGAATATTGGCCGTTAAAAGGTTAAAAACTGTTACATTCATGAAGACGGACAAATTTTCCGAATCCACTTTTAATAATATAATCCAAGACAAACTAGTGCATTAAAATTTGGAACGAAGAGCCTGATTGCAAATTGTCGGCGTTGTTCAATCCGCTGTTTATAATTGCTCATAAAATGAGCGATCATGATCAGGATCTGAACACAGATCGTAGATGAGAATTCCGATTTACTCTATGCGAAGGTAAATTTTCGTGGGGGGAGGGGGGGAAGTTCTGTTAGTGAGTGAACGATAAAAAAAAAGTTTCCTATTTTCGACTATGGAAAAATTAGTGATTATAACTTAACGCAGTTGAAAAAGTTGATAGCGTAGTGTTATAAAGTATTCATTCTGATAAATAAAATACTGATCAATTTACTTTTCAAGCAATACTCAAAACAATTTATGATATCTTCCATAAAAGTGAAAGAAGGCAAGCTTAAATCACATTCCTAGTAGCAAGTCGTGCTATTTTATCGGCAATCTAATTATACAAAATATTCCTATAGACAAGACACATGATCAACCCATGGCCAAATGTGGTCCATGGAGTCATTTGATGTGGCCCGCGACCTTAAAATCTAATCTTGTAAAAATGAAGTAAAAGCACATTTTCAGATCTTAAGGGATCAGTGGATATTCACAGATTACTTGAGTGAGTCGCGACACATTTACAGATCACTTGAATGATCCTCGACACAGTTTCAGAGCATTTAAGCTGCCCTCTGTGTAGTTCCACATCACTAATGCTATCCGCGGCACAGTTCTAGATTTCTTGAGCGACCCGCGGAACATTTGCAGTTCATTTACGTGATCCGCGGCACATTCATAGATCACAAGTAAATGACCCGTGATGCTCTTCCAGATCGCTAAAGTGGTCGGCGACACGTTTTCAAACCAATGAAGTGGTCTTGAAGGTTGAGCACCCTTGGTGTATATCGACATAGGCGTACATAGGATTTTCTCCTGGGGAGGGGGGGGGGGGTTAAATTGTTTTTTTCTGAATGTGTGTGTGCGTGTGTGGGGGGGGGGAGGCGGAGGTTTACGTTTTTCCACACAATAACACTATAATCTCTGTTCGAAAGGAGGGGGGAGGGGGTTATAATCCCAAAATCCCACTTTGCGTACCTACACCAATGTATATCAATGTGATTGAATTTGCAATGCGCTTTGTATGGGCAAGACAGGAATGTGTCAATAATGTGAAGAACGAATATTTCGGGGGTAAAATACGAATAATGAGCTGTGATTCTCAATCAATATGTCACGGCATGTTGCGGTCTTGTCAAAGTCCTTTGGCGTGAAAGAGAGGTGCCTGTTTGGAACCCCCACAAACTCTTTGGAATGTTTGGGATTCTCTGAGTTTTTTTTGGCATAATCCTCAGAGCTGCCGGTACAAGTTTGCAAGTTTGAAGTAGCCATCCACAAGTCTTCAACACTTTCTTACTTATTATGGGCTGTACCACAAGATGCAGATCAGACCTAAGTCCCCAGTCTTTAATTCCTGGAAGGTAGTTTTCTCCCATTCCATAAGAAGGGACTATTAAACTTTTTTAGTCCATTTATAAGAAATACCGTACAAAACTTTTTACGAATTATTTTGTGACAACTTCTTCGTTCGATCGAGGGACCATTTTTTTTATCCCGACCATTGCATTAAACTTTCAATCGAGTCACCGGATAAAGGTTAATACTAAATTCCTGGCGTGTAACGCGAAAATGGATGAATAAATGAAGTGCAGATGAAGATGACTGTCGTCATAATCTTTACTGTTTTTTTATTGGTTATTGATCCATCTTCGAGCATCACAAATGTATAGCGGAGAGGACACTATGCAGAGAGAATCCAGGCTTCTTTCCTATTTCCAGGATACTATGTATCATTTTGGCTCTTAGCCAATATTTCCATGTGTTTTTGTTTTTCAAAATGAAAAAGATAACCTGCTTTTTCTCAATTTTCTATAATTTATTCTCGTTCCTCGGGGCCATAAACAGCCCCTTCCTAAACTATAATTTAATAAAAAAACGTAGAAAATAACTTTATTCAGAGCTATAAACATTCGCAACCAAACTATTCCCTTTCTTATTAACTATTTGATAGATTTACTGGCTTAAAATGTTATCGTTTCACTTTCTTTTCATTTCTTTACCGTGATACAGAATGATTTTGTTTCAACATAAAACTAGATATTTTTAATCACAGTCGAATTGAATAGTCTCAGCATAAATGAAAGTTATTTCCCCCCCCCCTCTTTTTGTCATTTAAAACTAATAAATCTCATTTTATCGTTAAAAAAAAAACCGTTTATATCCGAGTTTAATGAAAGAAAACTCAAAAATTCTGCATTCATTTACGAAAACCGAATGCGAAATTAATTCAATTATAAAAGTTTTCCCAACTATAGGACATAAAATCAAAATAACATTCCATGTACGAGTGGTTAATTCATGCTAGTTATATCACACTTTGGATAGGAAACGTGAGTATTCAGCTCTTAAAAACTTATCCAGGAGATACGCCTATCGCATTCATATCAGCTGTGTTTTTCTTCCGGACCTGGTGGAGGGAAAAACATGAGAAGATTCTATTTATAAGGCGTCTGTCTTTTAACGGCTGCGTGAAAAGAAAATGCGTTAATCTCGCTCTCAGAGATTTGTGTCTCACAGTTTTTTTTTCTTTTTTCCAGAAGAGGTCTTTTATGGCTTTCATTTATATAAATGTTTTTTTTTTTTTTTTTTCATCCTTTTAAACGGGAATTTTTCATAAATCCGAAAATCAGTAGATATCCGTTGAAAGAAAATGTCGATGTTCAACAAGATGAATTTTTTTTTTGATTCAGGACCATTGTTAATGAAATTCATGCGACGAATTATGTTAATCCTCTTTAATTTAACATAAAACACTTCAACGTTAACACAGTTTAAAAGTTTTGTGTACAGTTCTAAGCACTCTGAAACGCCGAAATATGTGTAAATAAATTGGCCAACTAAACTATACGTGGTGTCATATATGTGCTGATGCGGATTTATCTCCTGAATCGTTTGTCCTAGAGGTATGATTCCAGTTTAAAAAATGCTCAAAATTCGTTCTCAAAATTACCCTGTACCAGTGTTGAGAATTAAAATACAGCGTGTCACTAAATAAAAAAAATCTAAATTTTTACACGGTCCCCATTGTCCTCTAACTAGGAATTAGAAAGTAGTTGCCCTGTATCTCCTGAGGCCAACAGAAAAATTTCCTTGTTTTTAAGTTTAATATTTGCCGAGATATTTGAATTAAAAATTGGAGAAAAGTTATGAAAGACTAGCAAGCAACGCTCCTTTCCCTCATTTATTCTGCACGTTCTCAACCTTTTTCCGATTTTTGAATTTGAATTTTCTCAGTGAATACTGCACTTTGAAACTTGGAACACTTTTTGGCCTCAGGAGAGAAGCACAACAATTTTCAAGTATGAGGTTAGAGGACGGGAAGGGGGGGGGGACCGTATAAATATGTGTATTTTCTATTTGGTGACACCATATTTTCACTCTCAAAACTGGTACAGAATAATTTTTGGACGCCTTTTGAGCATTTTTTAAATTGAAAAATGGAAACCCAGAACTGTACGACGGATGGTTGCTGAGATAAAGGCAGCATCAGCACTCACAGGACCTGCATAACAGAGTTCTTCAACCTTTTTACACGCGTGGACCGGTGAAAATAGTTGAACAATTTCGCGACCGACTGAAAAAAGAGAAGTCATTTGATGACAGAACTGAACTGAACTGAACCTTTAATGATTTGCACAATCGTGCCTATCAGTACACCAGTGGATGGCAAGTACAAATATTAGTGATTAAATTATTGAAGATACACACACAAGACAGAAACAAATGCATAGGCTTTAAACACAAAAAATATACATGCACAATATAGTCTCGAATCCAGATAAATAGATTGAAAAAAAAAAAATAGATAAAATATTACCTGGGCGCATGGGCAGAGATGGGGAACAAACAAAAACAGAAAGGGGGAGGGCGTCAAAACTACTGCCCCAGGAAAAATAAAATTTTTGATATATCCTCGATAAATCGAAAAAAATGTAGACACATAGGAGGAGAGGGGTTGCTAAAAACTAGATAAAAGTTTGATCGGGAGTAGGTATGGCGAAGGTATTTAGAAATATGAGTATGTCTTTGAAGGGCAAAGAATGTGCATTCCTTAAGCAGGTGAAAAAGATCATTGTAGCTATTTAGTTGATTGCAATACTGACAAGGTACATCAGGGTTAAATTTGTGCAATATATCTTTGTTAGTATAAAGTATAAAAGGGTAAAGGCGAAGCCTGGCCATGTTCTTACGGACCGCCAAGGGGAGATTGAAGAGAAGGTAAGACTGTAGGGACAGCGAAAATTCAAAATTATCGGCAAAATGAAATAATGTTGAAGCAGACAGTCGAGATCTGTCTTCTTAAAGAGAGATATCAGTAAAATTATTAATAAGGGATGTTGGAACTACTGGAGTGAGGTAAGGAGTGGGTGTGCACTAGATATCAGGTCGACCGCAGTTATTCAGAAGGGTCTTGACTGAATTTGCCCAGTTTTCCGAATCTGCGTGCCGGCAGAGCTCAAGAAAGCAAATTTTTGGTAGACGATTTTCGTACATTTCTTGAAGCCTAAGCCAATACGTGATAAGTTGGTTAACCATTGGAGTGGCAATGGGGCGGCGACCAAGCTCAAGTCTAACAAGATAACCAGGACAATATTTGCTTAGATTTAATAACTTTTTCAGAAAACTCGTATAGACCCTTTCCAGCATATCAGCATAGAAGAAACCCCAAACTGGTGCAGCATAACATAGAGTAGATCGTACAAGGCTATCGAATGATTTGGATGCCACACACAACGAGGGGTTTCTGGAGCTACGCAGTAAGTCAAGTAGTTGGTTCATGGCCGCGAAAGCCTTTGTAATCATGAAATTAGCTGCTAATGAAAATTTTCCTGAAGATGAAAAAGGGAGGCCAAGGTATAGACATAGCTACTGGTTATTTCGAGTTTAACATTACCCCAAAAAAAGTTAGTATTTTTTGTGAGACGGCCAGACTTTCTAAATACAATAATTTTTGTTTTGTTTAAATTAACAGTAAGGTGGTTAGATTTAAAGTAGGAGTCAAGAAGATTGATTTTTTTTGCAACTGTATTTTTGAATCATCCCAGTATTACAATATCATCTGCGTACAGGAGGATGTTCAGTAGAGTTATTAATTGAAATGCCATGGACTGACAAAAAGATTTTTCAATGTCAGTTAAAAAAAGGGGAAAAAGAAGGGGAAAGGCAGGTTCACCCCGCAAAATTCCCCTGGCTACAGGGAAAGAATCTGTTAACCCATTAGTGCTTCTTACTCTTGCACGGGCGTCATTGAAAAGCAGATCGTAAATTTTAATAATTTTATGGCTTACTCCTGAATAACCACAGGCAAAAAAGTAATACGTAGGAAAAATAATTTATGGACCAGCAGAAAATAAATAAATAAGGAAAAAATGAAATAACTTTTGCACTATCAAAAAATAAATATCGAATGTAATTTGCGGACTGCCAAAAAATTAATTAATTGTGAAAGGGGAAATTATATTGGTGGGCTGGCGGAAAATGAATACTAAACAGGAAAAATAATTTGTGAACCACAGCAAAAGAACATACTGAAAAGTAATTTGCGGACCTGTCTGAAAACTTTCCTGACACAGAGGTACAACAAAAAAAAAAAACGGCGACTTGACCACAGCAAAAAATTGCTACCGCAGAGAGTCCCCATTGAGGGGTTAGCGCACCAAAACCCCTCGACGAGTATAAAAAACAAGCCTGCCGTTCGGAATCGGAAATAAATTGTAAGTCCCGGTCTAATTAGTCCTCGTGCGCCAAAATTAACCGTGGACAGAAGAAATAAGTTGACACCAGTAAAAACACATTGAAAAAAAAAAAACCACATCAGTAATTGTGAACCAGCAAAAAATATATATCGAAAGTAATTTGCGGAGTGCGAAAAGATAAATAAGTAGGAGAAAAATTTTTGTGGACCGGCAAAAAAGTGAAGAAAAAGGAAATAATTTGTGGACCGGCAGCACGCGCGCGCGCGCGCACACACACACACACACAAATGAATAGAAGAAAAAATTTGCAGACTGGACAAAAACAGAAGTAAAAACAAATTAGACACAGAGTATTTTTTAAATCTGAAATTCTGTAGTGCCAGGTGTGGAACTATGGGAAGGGAATATGATAATAGAGAAATTGCATTCAATAAATCCGTTGAAAATGATTTGTATCAATGTTTTTGATTAAATAACAAATTCAAGAAAAGTTTGACCAAAAAATAGGAAAAAATCGGAATATTTTTTTGAATAGAAGTCGGAACACAAAGAAAAAGTCGAGATTATTCCTGTAAATACGGGACAATGTGGGACGTGTGGTCACCCACACATTCACAGTGTTAAAAAATCGCTCCTCCCAACACACACAGCGAGCTCTATATCCACCCCTGTGTAGTGCCTGCGTAAATTAGATGAAATTTCTTGCACACCGGTCCGCCGATTAAACAACACTACTACTACTACTCCATGCATGCTTCCTCTGTGGAATCACTAACGAATCGGTTCATGTCGGAGCGTGTTGTGCGAGTATATGTATCGCCCTAATGTATTCATGTTGTCAGAGTATTGCTTGTTTCGTGTTCTTGCCGGTGCTTCTTACTTTCTCTTATTTTTCAAACCAAGCATAACTCCGGTCTATCGCCATGGGCAATTTACAACCGAGTGAGTTGTGCCGGAAGTGTGAGTGTGTGTGCTATAGTCTGAGTGCGTATAGTATTGCGTCTGATTTCTTTTTCCCCTCTCTCTCTCTTTCTTTCTCAGTGCTGTAATCCATATTCCAGTAGTAAAGTGAATGAAGTGTAATGATTGAATATTTGTACCATTGTAGGCCTGTTGCTCTGTATGGCGAGACTTTATAATGGGGAGATCAGCTCGCATTCACGAGGTTGGGAGCCACAGAAAGCCAACTTCAACCGACGGCCACTGCGATGACGGCGGGGCTCGAACCTTTTTGCCGGTGCTTTCTTTCTTTATTTCAAACCGAGCACAACTCAGGTCTATCGCCACCTATGGGCAATTTACTACCTAGTGAGTTGTGCCGGAAGTGTAATTGTGTATACCTAACAGTCTGAATGCGTATCTAGTGCTATATATGATTTTTATTGCTGCCATCTATATATCAGAAGTGAAGTGAGTGAAGTGTAATGGCTGAATATTTGAACTGTTTGTAGGTCTGTTGCTCTCTGTTGGCGAGACTTTTTAATGGGGAAATCGGCTCGCATTTGCTCCTCGAAGTTGGGAACTGCAGCAAAACCAACTTCAGCCGATCACCACTGTGGTGACGGTGGGGCTCGAACCCAGTTCTCCGCGATGCGAGTCCGTGACTATGATCACTCGACCACCACGGCGGCCGGTGCTGCCATCTCTCTTCAATATCGTGAACTAGAGAAGGTAAGTGCTTGAATTTTCATCATATTGAAGGTCCGCTGGCTTTCTACGGAAAGCAGGCAGAAATTTAAAAAAAAAACACCAATATACACTAAGTGAAAAAAAATCAAAGCTGTTCTTAAAATCCATGGATAAGTAAAAATATAACTTATAAAGTACATATATATATATATATATATATATATATAAATTCGGGGAAAAAGCGTTTGACACGTTACCTGATAGGGTAAAAAAGAAAAATAAGTAAAGTATCCGATAGATAAAATCTCTCGAAATAAATTCGTTTTCCTGCGAGAAGAAATATCAAAAATACCGGATAATATCCTCTAGAACTCTGTTTTATCTCTCTAGTACGAAGTTAGTATTGACTTGAGAAAGTTTTTCAGAAGCTATATTAAGTTGTTAGAGAGAGAGGAAAGAGAAGCCTAAGACGCGAAGAGGAGACGAGACGGAAATGGTTAAAAACGGGTTTTTATTGCGCAAAATAAGAAAAATAACACGGTAAAAACAGCCGATGCAGTTAGAAATCCAGAGATAAACAGATTCCTCTCTTGTCATTTAAATTTATGTTAATGCCCTTCCGTATTTTTCTTCTCGAACCATACTACATAAATAAATTATAAGTGAAAATAAATCTGTTTCTTTTATCAAAAAAATAGACTAAACAAAGAAATGAGTAATACATAAATAATATAAAAAGACCATGACCCGAATATTATCAAGTGAGACCAAAAAGAAAAAAAATTCATCTAGTACAAGGAGATCATGATAACTTTTCCTTCAATGAAATGGAATCGAGACGGGATTTCACTAATTGGTTGTTAATGGTAATTACACACGACATTTACAGAACTGATGACGTCATTTAATGATGTAATGTAATGACTCGTGAATATACGTACTATGAATTTGGAAAATGGCTAATATTTGAAAAAACAGCACGTTTTTCTTCTCCGGTTTAAAATTTGTTTTAGGATTTTTTTTTTTTTATGCGGGGAATCTTTTTTAATCGATTGATTTATAAGTATTTTGTGTAATTATATTCAGGTATGATTAATGGCTTCAAGTGAACAGCGGTTCTTGTGAAGATGTGTAGGCAGTAATTAATAGAGAGTTAAGGAATGTTTTTGTTTTACCATACCCAACTTGGGTTGGGTTTCTTATACGTATGAATGAGGAAACCATGCGTCCCGCATTTTTATCATCTTTGGTTTTACCGTTTTCTCTAATGAAGCTAGCTGAATTTCGTTGCCCTTTATTAAATCCGTGGATATAGATATTTCGCATAAGTATAAATGCAGAACAAATATTTATTTCACATTAGGACCGCACTTATCAGACGCGAGAATTAATTTCGGGGCTCCGTAGTCCCGATTTTTTATTTATTTTGCGTATAAGAAAAAATTGTTCATCCAAAGACTCGTGCATTATCACAGAATGTACAGGAATGCTGAAAAATATCTAATTCAGAACCAATGAAAGAAAAAAAAATCCCAGAATTGATGAAAATTCCAGAATCAAATCAGTTGAATCCCAAACACCTTGCTTATTAAGAACAGGGTTTTTTTAATGGATATGTATATTTTTTCATTTCTTTTACCGTCAGTGCGGAGCCCCCCTCAAATCGCGGGACCCGATGCGACCACACCTGTCGCACAGCCCTAAGGGCGGCTATTTCATATATAGCCTACTATATATAGTATATATATTTTCATGTTTTTTGTTATGGAAACATATTTCATATCACGACAGATTTTTTCCACAATTTGGTATACCGTGAAACTCGGTTATAACGACCTCGGTTGTAAAGACATCGCGACATCTCGGCTATAACGTCAATAATTGACTTTTCAGGCTGGTTTCCATAGAGAATAATGTAAAGGGACCTTGCTTGTAGCGTTGATGAAAAAGAACCACCTCGGATATAACGACAGATTTTTCGTCGCTTTTGTTTCAGTTTCGATGCATTTTCCTAAGAAATTCCTAAATTATAGCTGATCATATTCATGGAATGCTCGTCTGTCGTTCTGTCTAACGTTGAAAACAGATTTATTACATGTTTGAATCTCCTACTTGCTCATTCACATGCCCAGTATACAAAACATTTCCGTATTTTGCCCTACCCGACAACTTCTCGATAAAAATGTCCCGTATTTTGCTTGCCCTTCCCGATTATTTCTCCCACAAAATTGTCTCGTTTTTTCCAACGAAGCTTGCTTTAATTCCCAATCTTTACTAGAATGAGGAATGCAGGTAATATTTGAATTGTTTATAAATTGTGTTGCAATGAATATATATGGATATAAATATTCATGTCTCACCTACTTATCAGTTCAATTTTTTCCCGTGAAATACATTTTAGAAGACTTGCACTTTCACTTCATCGCTCTTCGTTAATCCCCTTCCTGATTCTTATTTAATCCTATATTGCATCTGTAACTATTATCGCCCTTAGGGGGCGATATTTCCCACTTTGGGAAACACTGATTTAAATGAAATTTGGTCCCGTATTTCATGCTTATTATCAATTTTTTGGTGATGGTTTCCAATTTATAGCTGTTTTTTTAGCCACAATCGGAATCACTTTGGTGAAAAATTAATTACGTTTCGCATGTGTCCGGTTTTTGTCTCGACGTTAATACGATTATTACAGATAGGATGTTTTTGATGGTTAAAAATAAAGACCAGTATTTTTTTCTCAAAGTGTGCGTCACGGCTCCTAGGTGTGTCGCGGCGAGCTTAAGATATAATTTATGTGCCTATTTACGCTTTGAAGTGTTTCTTTTACATGGGAAATACATGGGAAAATATCCACTAAATTATTCTGGGGAGCCGCAGAATGAATTGGGTAAGGGAGCCGCGGGTTTCGAAAGTTTGAGAACCAATGTTTAGGCCGATAAAATACCTCCTTTGGGAGTAGTTTTTCATCAGTAAAAACAAAATACAATTGTCAAAAGAGAATTATTTTTTGTTAATTGAAAATACTCTTCTATATACAACCTCTGACAATAAAGTTCGGTGAATAGTCCTGTAACATTAACGTAGATGAAATGTTAACGAGAAAGTTACCTTACTGTCCTTCGAAATAGTCACCTCCCATTACTATGCACCGCTGAGATCTCCTATACATGTCCTGGAAACTTTACAAGAAGTCTTCTTTTGGGATGGAGTTCAAAAGTCTCGTCACGTTTCGTTGGATGTCAGGAATATCGTCAAATCTCTTTCCTTTCAAAGCGAGTTTGAGTCGGGGGAATAGGAAGAAGTCTGGAGGATTGAGATCTGGCGAGTATGGTGGATGTTCAATTTGCACCATCCCCTTTTTTGCCAGGAACTGTTTGACGATATTGACTGTGTGAGGGCGAGCATTATCGTGAACAAGAAACCATGAACCTTGTTGTGCGTACTGAGGTCGTACCCTGCGTAGACGTTTCATGAAACGGGTCAAAATTTCAATGTACCTTGCAGCATTCCTCGTCGTTTCCTCAGGCAGAAATTCCTCATGGATTTTCCAGTTCATTTTCCTGTTCTCAGTTAAGAACCAACGCACTAACCAAGCACTTTGTAAAACAAGTCTTTCACGGAACACAAACGACGCTCAACTGAACAACGGTGGCGGCAGATGGTCAACACCTGCCGCTACGCATGTGCAGCGTTTTGCTTCGCCAGTGTTGCCAGATCGGCCGTTCTGACTTCATTCACCGAACTTTATTGTCAGAGGTTGTATATGAAATTGATTTTCTGTGTCTGTGTGTATGTTCTCTATACAAATCTACAATTTTAGATCGATCGTCGCCAAATTTTGCATATATACCAAATGAGACCCGATTTGAACGATAGGCTACTTTAAACTTTCGTCAGAGCAGGGCAAATGCCCCAAACGGGCAAAAAAACTATGGTTTTTGGACCTCAAAAATCACTTTCGGAACGTTTACTTTGGTTACCGTGGTTCCCTAGCAATGCGTTAGAGACGTGTATATGCCTTCATAATGGTTTGTCACTTCTTCAACGCTGCCAGAATATGAATGATAGTTTATGCCTTTATAATGGTTTGCCACATTTTCAATACTCTCAGTAATGAGGCTTTTTGAGTAGACGTCATAATCATCATCGCTTTGAGGGTCGGGAAAAGGGTGATCCTCATAGAAATGAGTGTTAAAATTGCCGATTTTAACGTAGAAATGAGGAAATTTAGTAGGGGTTTTCTGTCACATCAATAATTTTAAAAATTGTATTGAATTCTAGATTTTTGAAATATTCAGTTCGCTTAGAGATATACGAAGCCCAGAAAATTAAATATGAAGTAATTGGCCGGACCTACTTTCAAGTTGGATATCCATGCAATAACATTGATTTCAACTTTTTACTTGTACCTTCTCAAGCATGAAAATTAATGTCTGCGCATTGTCTTTCAATATTCAACTGCATAAATTCATATAGTTTAAGTTGTTTTAAAATTAATTATGGGCCCGTAAAATACATCGAAGAAATTCCACAGCTTTAATTAAGCATTTTTGGAAGCTGAAATGGGCAGATGGATATCTGAAAGTTCAAAAGAGCAGGGAATCGAAATACTTAGCACCCTTAAAAAAGGAGAAAAAATATTCAATTTTACGTTACAAATCTAGATTTGTTTCTTTCATGAGTCGCGCAGGAAGCCACCATATTGGTTAACTTAGACACGGTTTGCATGTCCGTCAAAGAAAGAGGGAGATATCGCATGATCCAAAAAGCCTCATTGAAGAAAACCCGGGCAACGCCGGGTATTATAGCTAGTTGTGCATAAAATTTCCATTTCTTCTCTCAAATGGAAGTGGGTCATAAAACACAAATATGGATGATATATTTTGGCCGTGAGAGAAGAAAAATGTTATACATGGAAATACACTCTCATAAAGTTCTAATCGGTATTTCATGGGATTATTAAGTTACAATTTCTTGCAATAGAATATATATTCAAAAAATCCGTTACTATTTATTCAAACTTGAAGTTCGAGAGGGATTTACAGCTCGTAAAATTGATTCATTGAAGTAAAAGAAGTTTAGAAATAACTCAAGCTTTCCAATGACAGTGAAACTACTTTATCGAGTGCTTGTAATATACGGTCCATAAAGTGTTGTGGATTAAGGTTCCATTTCATGAGATGATTATAATTGATTCAGCATTAATCCGTTTCCCACTATCCGACATTTATGACAGGTAACGATGATACAACTAACGAAGAGACGAATGAAATATAGTTGGGATTAGTTAAAACACTCGTATCTCTCTCTCTCATTCATTTTTATTATCTGTTTTATTTCAAAGGATGCGTAAACGATGTAATTCCCGAAATTTGATAATAAAAATTTCGGTAAAAAGCGCTAAGCAGTGATGCGAAAGTAAAGGTGATTCTAAACAGCGTCGTCTTCAAGGGCGACCACTAACAATTATGTACGGTTAATTCGCGATAGATAGAACTACGGTAACTCGAATTTCTCTGTTTAAGTCGAAGTTTTCATTCAGCCCCAGAGCTTTTTCCATATTTTAATGCTAAAATTTTCACTCAACTCGAAGTTTTCGGGAATGAGAGAAATTTAAAAAATAGCATTTGGTTACACAATTTTTTTTTAGCATTTAGAAATACAATTTAGCATTTAGAAATACAATTTAGCATTTAGAAATACAATTTAGCATTTAGAAATACAATTTAGCATTTAGAAATACAATTTAGCATTTAGAAATACAATTTAGCATTTAGAAATACAATTTAGCATTTAATAGTACAATTTAGCATTTAATAGTAGAATTTAGCATTTAATAGTAGAATTTAGCATTTAATAGTAGAATTTAGCATTTAATAGTACAATTTAGCATTTAATAGTAGAATTTAGCATTTAATAGTAGAATTTAGCATTTAATAGTAGAATTTAGCATTTAATAGTAGAATTTAGCATTTAATAGTAGAATTTAGCAATAGAAATTAGAATTTGGCAATAGAATTTAGCAACAGACATCAGCATTTAGCAATAGAATTTAACAACAGAAATTAGCTTCTAGCAATAGAATTTAGTGGATCCATTTGTCTTCTTACAAAAAAGTGAACGACTTTCTCACGAAAAGACAAAAAATAGAGACTGTCAAAAAATCACAGCATTTTCTGACAGAAAATAATATTGTACACACTTCATTTATGATTCATTTGAGATAAATTAATACGAGTGCCATGTAAGCGTCTGTTTCCGTAATACAGTATATGACACGTCTAGCTTATTTCTAAATATTCTCGTTTCATAATTAAATAGGATTGAATTAGAGTAACTTATTTTTTCGAATTTCTTCATCTCCAGTAGTTAGACATGTTTTATTAATAATACGATATTCGTAAATAGCGCTGTTATTTTAATAAATCTTTTTTTTTCCCCCACTCCAAGATCGGAGTTTCCGATAAGTCGAATTAACGATGACTCGAAGTTTTTTTTTCGGCTGCACATTGCACTTATTGAGAGATTTGACTGTATTAACATCAACATGCTCTTTCGCAACACCCTAAGAATTCGTGGGCGGAAAATTCACCGACCATCTAATGGAAAATTCACAGACAATTCACCGACATCAATTCGACCTGAGCGATTGATCGAGTGGGCAAGTGAACGAGTGAATGAATGAGCGAAACTTGCCTGTCACTAGAGCTAGCTCACTCACTCACCAGGTCACTCAGTCAATCACGATGTAGCTCATTCTATTACTCATTCACTGGGTTGCACCCTGTGTCACTCACTCACCAGGTCAATCACTAGAAATGTCGCTCATTATGTCACTCGATCACTCTTTCAGTAGGCCGGTCACTCACTTGATATCTAGGTCACTCATTTACTCTCCCTAGGTCACTCAATTATTCACTAGGTCGCTCATTTACTCCATAAATCACTCAATTATTCACGAGGTCACTCACTTACTCACTCACTTTGTCATTCACTCACTGGGTCACTCATTCCATCAACTCACACCAGGTCGCTCACTCATTCCATCAACTCACACCAGGTCGCTCACTCTGTCATACACTCAGTCACCAGATGTCGCATTTACTTACTATGTAACTCATTCTGACACTCACTTACTAGATCCATCAATCTACCACTCGCTTACTCACTAGGTCACTTACTCTATTTCTGGGTTATTAATTAATTAATTTAATTTAATTTAATTAATTTAATTTGGTTTAATTTGCTCATTCACAAACACTAACCACTCTGTCACTCACTCACTACTATATCATTTACGGACTCACACACTCGGTCATTCTTCGCTCACTGACTCGTGTCTAAATGCTGTCAGTGAATTTTCAGTTAATGAATTGTTGGTCGGTGAACTGCACGGCGGTAAATTGTTGCCGGTGAATTTTCCCGTAAACTCTAAGTATTGTTTATTCAGTAATGCTATCGAAATGACCCAGAATTCAGAGTAATAATAAAAATTTATTTTAAATTACAAAATTATTTTAAATTTTACAAAATTATTTTAAATTTTACAAAATTATTTTAAATTTTACAAAATTATTTTAAATTTTACAAAAATTATTTTTTAGTATCTCTTTCTAAAAGTAACAATTTTTATATTTCAAGTACTTTTTCAATTTATATTCCAAGTACTTAACTTTCAATTTATTTTTTCGTGCCCTCATTCGATTAATTTTTTTTCATAACGTACTGTATATTTAATTTATTTTATTTGAACTAAATGCAAATTTCGACCGAATTACTGAAATTGTTTAAGTTGTTGGCAGTTTCATATCAAAAGAAAAATTAAAAATAAATAGGATGAAATAATGCACGATTGAACAGAGAGTTAATTGGAAACGAAATTCGAAATGAAAAATAAATACGATTAGATTTTTTTTCTTTTGAAACCAAAAAAATTAATCTATTAGGAAAGACAGTTAATTTAATTCCGATGAAAAATGTTTTTTAATAACAAGATTAGAAAAATACATTCTTGTACACAAAAAAAAAAGAGAGGAATTTCGTTAATAAGCTTTGAATTTATCATGCATACAAATATTTTTCACATGATTTTTTCTATTTATTTTTTGGAAAAGAATTTCAATACGATTACGTATTTTTTATAGAAATTTATCAAAATAGTTGAGATTCATAAAAAGTTTTTTTTCTTCCTTTTTTGTGAATGTATGTATGTTTAGAAGGGATTTGTGGGAACATTTCCAGATTTTATAGCAGCGATTCTGATTGTCATTTTATAGCAGACTCTGACAGAGTTTAAGGATAGATTCTGATATTTTTTTAAAAGATAAATTCTGATATTTTTTTAAAAGATAGATTCTCATAGTTTTTATATGATAGATTCTCTCTAAACAAACAAACTCTCTCTACAAATTCCCTTTACAATGTTTATAGGTGTTATCAGAGTTTTTAAAACACTACAAAGTTTTTGATAGTGATTTATATCAGAGTTATTTACATTAATTTCTAACAGAGTTTTTGATAGTAATTTTTATTTGAGATTTTGAGATTTTGATAGTAATTTTTATTTGAGATTTTGATAGTAATTTTTATTTGAGATTTTGATAGTAATTTTTATTTGAGATTTTGATATAGTAATTTTATGACTAGACTTTTTATGACAGATTCTCATAGTTTTTATGACATAAATTTTATCAGCCATACCATGGGAAGATTCTGATATTGTTTTTATAGTCAATTGTGATAGTCTTCTATTCATAGCGTATTCTGATAATAATTATTTTATTGCTGAGTCTGATGATTTTTTTTATAGCCGAGATTTTCTGAGTCATTCTATAGAAGAGATGCTGATGTGTGCCACTTTATAGCAGATCCTAATGGGGATTGAAGGGCTTGCAGCAAGAAGGGGGGTTGGCTCCACTTTTCTTCCATTGGTCCATAAAGGAGTCAGCCCCCCCCCCTTTTTTTTGTCCCCCAGTGCTACGCTTGTGTTGGCTCAAGAAAGTAGACTTAACTCAAAACTGCCAAAAATGGAGCAAACTCCTTTTTGCTGAAGGGCTTGAGCAAGGCCTTTACTGTTAATAGAGTTTTATATATATAAAAAATTATTTTATCAAAACTCTGATAATAATTTCTATCAGAGTTTTGATAGTAACGTCTATCAGAATTTTTGATAGTAATTTCTATCAGAGTTATTTATATTAATTTCTCTATCGGAGTTTTTTTATCTGATAGTAATTTTTATCAGATATTCTGATAGTAAAAGATTTTGTAACTTATTCTTACTTTTATTTTATAGTAGAGACTTTGAGGGTCATTTTAAAGCAGAGATCCTGAGAGTCAATTCAGAGTAGAGATTTTCGCAGTCAATTTTCACAGTGAGGTAGGATAATTTTATAGCAGATATTCGGATGACTATTTTGTAGGAGATATTTCGATGACTGTTTTACAGCAGATATTCTGATGATTTTTTTGCGAGGAATATATGCGAATATATCCTATACTCTTTTCTAGCAAATACGATAAATTCATAAGAAAATCTAGAAAGATATTCGTGTGAAATGCTAAGAACAAAACAAAAATAAAGCAAAATCAGTTTTTTATCAAACCACAAAACGGGTGTGAAATCAAAACCAACTCAACATGTTTTAATGATATCTTTAATAGAATAGAATATAGCATAGGAATTTGGATATACGAAGAGATGAACGCTAGAGATCATTTTCTTATCGAGTAAATGACAACATTTTCAAGCATGTAAAGAAATGTATGAATGTATAGGAATATCGGGAGTACATCCCTCAGGAGGAATAAGATTTTTTTTCCGTAGAAACAATTTATGTACATATATATATATATATGATTGTGTAAATAGTTGTGTAAATGACCACGTCCGGCGTGGCTGCAATGTAATTTTAACGCGTGTATAATATATACTCGTTCTTCTTGCATTGTTTCGTGCACCATACATGATGAAGTCTCTTGAGTTTTTGTTCGATGGCCTTTATATGGAGAAATGAAAGACTAGTTGGGTTTTGACTTTTACTGGTGGAAATCTTTTTTTTTTCCGATGGCGACATTTGGCTGTTTGAAAAAAATCAACATGGCAAAACCGATGTTTTACCATCCGGTGATTCGAGGTTGTCCATCGCCATCGCTCTGCTGGCACTTTCTTCGCTCCTGTATAGAGCTTCTCGGGCTAGAAATCGTTTCCTTTGGATCTTTTGCTGTATGGATTTTGGAATGTCCGGTATGAGGTATGCCAAAAGTCCAGTTATTAAAAAGACTAGATGCTGCAGGAGATAAAGAAAGAGAGAAAAAATATTATTAGACAACGAACTCATATACTTGTAAGATCTAAGCCACGGGTCATCAATCTTTCAGACCCCGCTGGCCAGATTGAAATTGCTCACGAATCCCGCTGGCCACCAACTCATACTGGGAAATTTATAATTGAACGAAGAATCCAGATTTACAAGAGAGTGGTCTGTTCATTTAATTTACAGGGATCCCGTGTTGAAAAGGAACAAAAATAATTGAAGACTTTCATTCACTACGAAACTATTTATTTTATTAATTATCAATTTTGATTAGTTCTCAAAAAACTTTTTTTTATCAATTCTGGAAAAATTTTTGATTAATATTAATCTGAAATCACTTTAAATTATTCTGTAATTATTTATTTTAATAAATCTGAAATTATTTTCTTCTCAATAAAAGTTTTGAAGCTTTCCTCCTCTTGAAGTAATTTCTTTCAATAACTATGCAATTATTCTTTTATTATTATTCTGGAATTATTTCTTTAATCAATTTATTCTGGAATCATTTCTTTAATCAATTTATTCTGGAATTATTTCTTTAATTAATTCTAGAATTAATTCTTTCACTAATTCTACAGTTATTTCTTTCATTAATTCCAAAATTATTTCTTTCATTAATTCCAAAATTATTTCTTTCTAGAATTAATCGTCTTTCAACGTTTTTATCCATTTTCTGAAAATGATCGGCGGGCCACGTCAAAAAGCTTTGAGGTCCAAACTTGGACCACGGGCCATGTGTTGAAGACCCCCTGATCAAAGCAAAAGTTGCAATGTTCAGGGCTGCCACGAAAATTTACTCGGTCACCCGAGGCCAGTATCGATTGTGGCTCCCCACCCAGTAACTTTTAACGAAAAAAGAGTGAACCAAGCGCTCGGGTGTTCAGGTGCCCTGCACCCCTGCCCACCTTCATTTTCGGCCCTGATAATGTTCAATGTACAAATGAGAAAAATTCAAGTCCGTTGAATAAGAAGTTGCCAATAGGATGCCTTCATTCAATAAGAAGTTGCCGATAATGTCCGAAACTGTTGAAAGTAACCAATGAGTGATGAATAAAAGAGCTACTGTGTGTGTGTAAATTAAAGTGAATTAAAACATATTTCACGAAGAAAATAAAATTTTAGACATAAGTTGGGGGGGGGGAGACTAAGGGAAAATATGGAAATATCCCGTAAAGTACGGGTAATATGGTCACTTTTCGCATAGGAGAAGCAGTATGGAATATGGCGTTGTCATGCATTAGAATGAGTACGTGCATTTCTAAATGAATCACATCCTCGCAGGATAGCTGATACTGCTATAACCTCCAGACCAACCATGGCCCCCGCTCTCCCCCTAGAGGATATAAGCTGGTTCGTCTCAGGAGACGTGGGCCATGGTGGAAAATCCGACATCCAAGACCGGCAAACCACCCGCACTACCAGCCGATATGGCAAAGCTTTAATGCAGTAATTGTCAAACTTGTGCTATCCGTAGCTCCCTTGCTTCAGTGGTTGTTTATCCGTGGCTCCACAGAATAGTCTCTAATATAACTACTTCATGATGTTGTTGAATAGACACACATCAATATTGGCAGCTCATCGCGACGCCCCTTACAAAGGTTGGCGATGCACTCTGTGAGAAAGAGTTCTACAGACTTATCAAAGACATATATAACATTTCTTTTTCGTTTATCCCATGTGTCACTTCAGTCTTGATCCAAGTACCGTAAAGTTGGTTCTTCAGAAGCATTGCTTGGAGTGGTTCCATTCTACACTGCTAAATTACAACTTTGCGTCCATCGGTCTCCGTGTGCTGCCTTATTGGCAATGAGTACTTTGAATAGCTATGGTTTTCCTTTGAAGCGGGGGGGGAAATCTTCAACCTTTTTCAGCCATTGCGGGCTGAATTAAACTTTCCGCGAAGCCTTCGGGCCACCAAGTAATACCGTGGTATATTCGGTAATATTAAACAGGGCTCTCCAAATTATTGAACAACTTTTTTTGTTTACAAAAATCTGTGAGTTTATTTCTTTCATTAACCCATTAGTTGCCACGATTGCCACAATTTGGGGATTTTGGAATTTTACGTGCACAACATTTTGTGCATATATATAATTTATTCGGCCAAAAATTGCAAAAAATAAAAATTGGCAGTTAACAAGTTAATTTTGAATTTTAATAATTTTCAAATAACTTCATTTAATTAATTAATTGATTGTTTTTAAAATTTATTTTACTAAGTCTGAAATTTGTCCCGGTAATTCTGAAATTAATACTTTTTATATAAATTTTTAAATTTTCATTCTGAAATTACTCTTGCCATTTCTGAAAATTATTCTCAGTAGTCCTGAAATTATTTCTGTCAGTAATTCTGTAACTATTTTTTCATTAATTATAAATTTTCATCAATTAAGAAAAAAAATTTTTTAAAATAAATTCTAAAATTACTTCTTTCATTAAGGCGTTTTTTAGCATTTCTGTAAATTCTGTAATTATGTATGCCTTTTGGATACCGAATTTGGCCTCTCGAAAATATGTAGCCTATATGAAATCATAGGCCTCAAAAACTGTTTTGGCTCAGGGTCCCCAGAATTCGTTGCGACGGGTCCTTTTATGTACCAAATAAACAGCATTATTTTATTAAAACATCTCGCAGTTCTAAATACAGCAATACAGATTTCCATAACCAGAGCTCCCTTTAACGATTTTTTTGGAAGAAATTTAATCGTTTTTCTATGTAAAGTAGCTATTTTCTGAAAATGGTCGACGGGCCATAGCAAAAAGCTCGGAGAGCCACATTTGGCCCACGGGGTCATAGGTTGAAGACTCCTACTTTTAGAGTCTAGACGTGCTGGAAACAGCAATGCAATCTCATGTTCTTACGCGCCACCTGGTGAAAATGTTGCAAATATTCGCTCTCCAACCCTAGTATAATAACTTTGAAAGGTTTCTCGCGTTTTATTCCGACCGTAAAATGGATAGTTGTATCCATTGTAATCATTATTCCACGCGTTCGATATTCACTATCTTGTTTATGAGTTTGAACTTAATAACAAGAGGATAGATATAATGAAGGTTCGATCGATCTCATCGATCTTTTTTTTTTTTTTCCATTCGTATACACGTGTGTTTATATGAGAGGAGTGTGTGCGGTACCCATTACGGTACCACGTGTAAAAATTGATCCGTTTCTAGCTTGAGGTGATATTGCACAAGACAAATAACAATATGGGGCAACAAATTGAACACTTCGCGGAGGAGCAAATGCCGAACCAATTGATACATATGATACATTTACTGTAACGCGTGAACACTATTTTTCCGTTGCCATTTCTCTTATTTTATTATCATCATCATTAAATAAGAAACATTCAGGTTACTCGTGAGTTTTTCGAAGCAATTATTTGGCAAATAGATTATGTGCACCTACCATTTTCTTTATGCACTGTAGTACTTCTAGGGACTATTTTTGCAGTTTAACACATGAGTACGGTGTAAGTGGATAGCGTGTGATTGGAATGAAATCCTAAATTTTGAAAAGCATTCTGATAAAAAGTATTCAATCATGTTGCAGAACTTCGTGTTCGTGTCATCGGCACAGCCGCAAGATTAAACGAGAATACGTCTTTTACCGCTTATCATAGTGAACTTTGGCTGATCTAGCAAGCATTTTGGGAGACTTTCTATTTGACCATTCCGAAAATGATGGGCAGTTCACGACTGAAAGCTCCGAGGGCCAAATGTGGGCGGCCGCGGGCCATGCGTTGAAGTCCCGCTTTGAAATATAATTTTAACCATCGATACAAGACTATATAATGATTGAAAAACAATAAAAATTAGGAAGAAATCTCACCTCAAAAACAACAACGAAGCTAAGACGAGCTGCAAAAATGTGCCAGTACTTCATATTTAGCTCGTATTTCTCGGGATGATCCGGTGGGTTTCGATAGTCTTGGTACCTAATGAGTACAATGAAATCAGCATTCGGATGTATATCGATGAGCAATCGACAAAATACACAGGAAAAAAAATTAAAATAATTCTAATCGAGATTATTAATCAAATTATACGATCGTACCCCGATATAATGATACAACACATATATATAAATTATCACGTATAGTACGATTTATCATGTTTACTAATGACGCAATGCTTGGGTATTATGCATAATCACCGGTAAAAGTGATAAATTTTTTAGCAGTTATTAAATTTCCCAACGACGATTGGTTCCCTATGCGTGGTCACAGGTAAAAATGATAATTTAGGGAAATTTATCTAACTTACCAAAATTCTTGGTGATTATGCATAATAATCTGTTATTATGCATACTTACATATATCGTCTTGGTCAGTTTGATAAATTTATCGGTCTTACCAGCGAATATGCGTAATACCTGAGAGTTGTTGGTAAATTTGATAAATAGTTGAAATTTATTGCCTCTACCTGTGATTATGCATAATACCCTAGTTCGCAGACTTTTCAGTCCAGTGCCAAATATGCGGTATTTTTGTCGCTCGCGGTTCAGAAACTTGTAAGTATTGTGTGACCGAGGACCCGTATTTTACGAGACGTTCCAACTTTTTATCATAAAATTATCCGTTTTCTCTCTTATTTTCAATGAGGCTTACTTAAAGTTTTGAAATCAAGAATTAAGACGTTTTTTTCATGACTTAGTCATAATTAGAGCCTAGAAGTTTAGGTACTAAAATTGTTAAAATAGGCAGGCAGAAAGGGCACTAAGAATGCCTAAAAAAAGGCATTTATAATTTATGGATAAGGAAAAGTAATTAAAAGCTACGACATTAAGGGTCCGAAATTCGGTCCGGTCCCTGTTTCCTACATTCAAAATATAATAAATGAACATTAGAAATACATTACAATGGACGAATTGTTTAACGTTATTTTAATGGTTCAAGCCCATGAAAGCAGAAGAAACATCGCATTAACTGATGTTTCACTGTATATGACTGTTTTATAAGTGGGCACAACTAATCAAAATAATCAACCATTCTGTAAATTATTGAAAAATCGATTTCTCGAGTAAGTAAAAAACGATAGAATGTGAAAAAAATATCACCAAAATTCAAATCGTGAAAAATTAGAAAGTATTATTGATATTCATTGACAGATGACGCTGAAAAGCAAAAGCGGACAAAGGAGCGGACAAAATCGAAACTTAAACTGACTCGAAATGAAACAAAATTTTTCCACTGACCAAAATAAAGAGTATAAAGTATATTAACCGATATCTGTCTGCATCAAATCTCTCCATTGCAATCAAATGAGTTTGATCAAATGAGTTTGATTGCAACGAATTTTATCAAAATCATAACTTAAAACATAAATTTTTCTTAAAAAAAAAAAAGAGGTAAAAATATTCCTATAATATGCATGAATTCAGAAATTAATGTTTCAAGTTGACAGCAGAGGACGCTAGTAATAACAATTTTTTTCGTGGCCGTTGAATCATCAAAATTTTCATTGTTATCTCAATTTCTTAACCAAATTCCCCATAATTTTTACATATGATTCTGGTTACTTAAATGACATGTTTGGGAAGTTTCGAAATCCTCCCCTCCATTCCATAACCTATAATGAAGGAAAACAGACTGGGGCAATATACTTGTTGCGGGAAGACGTTTAAAATTCAAACACTTCCCAATCGACAGAGCATTTTTATATTGGGGGTTAAGGGGGGGGGGGATGTGAGGAATTAAAAACAATTTCTTTTGAAATTCTCAATGCTAAAAACATCTAAGTTTACCGAGTATGGCCTCTAAAATTCATGAGTTCAAAATTCATAAAACAATATCGAAATAGGCACTTTTACAAAAAAAGTTTGAAAATAGGCAAAAAAAGACATTTATATGGCATTTTGCCCGAGCTCTAGTCATAATTGTGTGGTGTTTGGTCAGAACATAACTCCAAATCACATTTTTGAGATATAAGCATTTTCATTGTTATTTAAAAATTAGAAATAAAGCATTCACACAAATACAAATGAAAATATCATACATCAGCATGTTTTAGCCGCACGCACGTATTTGTGCATTTTATTAGGTCAATTATAAATTTTCACCCATTACGCCTTGTGGAAGTTGCGTACGTCCCGCAATTGGTGATTTTTCAGCAGTTTTAGCTATAGTTGGAAACTTTTCTCGCCTTTGACAATTTTTATTGCTGTAAATTGACAACTTTACTTGACTTTGACAATTTGTTTTTCTATAATTGGCAATTTAACTGGCATTTGACAATTATTTTATGCGATAATATGTGATATACGTATGGATCTCGATTTTCGGTTTCTCGTATTTTTATGAAGGAAATATGGTCAGACTAGATATTTACTGTGTTTTGTGCATTGATACTTTTTCTATCGGAACACGTTAGACGGGCAAGATGGAACTCCTTGGTGGGTCATATCTGGTCCGCAGTTTACCCTAGTGTAATAATGGTGAATTTGATAAATATGAAAAAGTTCCAAATGAGTCTAGTATGCGTGATGAATGCGGCTTAGATTTTTATAACTCAAAGATGAAACATCGTTGCTGATCGGTTAAAAAAAACCTGGATTTCAGGTTTTTAACAGATCAGCAACGACGTTTCATCTCTAGATCATGAAAATCCGAGCCCTAGTGATGAATATAGACGGACTCCGATATAATGACAACAAATTTCACGATTGTATCCCGATATAATGATAACAAATTTCAGGATCGTACTCCGATATAATGATAACAAATTTCAGGATCGTACTCCGATATAATGATATAATACATATATAAATTATCTTGTATAGCCTATCATATAGTACGATTTATCATGTTTACTAACGACGCGACGCTTGGGTGCTATGGGCATACTCGCCAGTAAAAGTGATAATTTTTTTAGTACCTATTAAATTTACTAACGACGCTTTTGTACTATGCATAATCACTGGTGAAAGTGATTGATTTACAGAAAGTTATCAAACTTACCAAAATGCTCGACAATTATGCATAATTACCCGATTTATCACATTTACCGTAACATGTATAACAGACAAGGAACGCTAATTAATGAATTAATGACCAATATCATATTATTCAGTCGCTATCTCACCTGCATATTGTCACATTGAAACCATCCAAATCGGGACTCTCAGGACTCGTCGAGTTGAAATCTCTGACGTCAAAGTAGGACAATGAGTTGTCTATATAGCCGGACAACGAACAATCCTTGCTGTACACGAAGATATATACGAGGCGAGGAATGAAATCACTCGTGTACGCTATCATAAATGCCTATAAGAAATGAAATAAAATAAATGATAATACTCAAATATTTTGTGAACAACATGGAAGAATTCGTAGGAAGTTGTGAAATTGATTTTTCTCGAAAAATAATTTCATTTATGAAATTCCTGAGCAAAAAACATTAAAAGAGAAAGGAAGAATGGGTTTCATGGACCAACGAAATTCATATCATGATGAGGAAACTAGAGTTTTTATTGGATTTTCACATAATATCTACGGTGAATGCATATTTAAACTCAGATTGAACTTATGGCATTTACTTTGAGAGCGTTTTTAATTTCTCTCAGGAATTTAGCAATAACGTCTCAATCTTTTTGGGAAAACTCGGGTTATACATAATTCACTCTTCCCATGAGGAGCACGTCATGAGAGATTGAGATGTCAGAGAGATAAATGAGAAAAACAACTTACATTGCTTATCACCGCAAAAACCGAGAGCCCTTTCAGTATAGCTTGCCATGCACCTATGTTAATAATGATATAAAAATCATTGTATTTTATAATCATTCATAAAAATAGTTAATAGAAATCGAACTGAAAGGATTATGATTAGATTTTATGATGTTAAAAATAACTATTTAACTTCCCAACTGCTTAAAAAAATAATTGCAATCAGAAACATGAATTTATAGCAGAATAGACTATATCTAAAAAACAAAGAGTACATGGAATTCGTAATATACAGTGCATGCCGCTTGATGTGATCACATTGGAACTCGGGGTTTCTGATAACAATAACCGATTGATAGCTATATCCGAAAGAAATCCAAAAGCAAATTTGATGACCTTACGGTTCGTCCGATCAAACGGGACATATGAAAACAGGAGGACATGTGAAAACCACATTACTGATTGCAAAATGTTCAATCGTGTCGTTTTTTTTCCATATTGTTGTAAAACAGGATATTCTTGTTTTAAGTTAATATCTCACATTTATTATCATAATTATTCAGCCATTAATCAGGAGTATAACACTGTCTGATGTGTTTTACGAATTACAATGTATTTTTTAATATACGGTACACCCCATTTTAAGTCCACTGAGAAAGTCCTGCGGCCGAGTAACAGTGAAACTGACCAAGAACTGAAAGGTTTTTTTTTACATTTCATTTGTCTCCCCTATAGGGGCTACTACTGTCTGTTTAGGTCGTTGTGAACAGAGTGTGGAAATGTTAATGAACAAAGGCGGGAATACACCTTCTGAAGCCCTACAGTCTTGCAGGTTGATGATGATAACTTAATAAGGAAAAAAATTTATCTGGTTCAACCTTAGCTTCAAAATGCGCAAAGAAAAAAGATAGCATAAACCGAAGTCCCGATAACTATGGACGAATTTTTTTCCAATGTTATGATATTGATTCATTCTGGAATTTGCGAAAGTGATAGCAATACCCAGATGATAACATTATCCACGATTTTAATAAGCTGCTACTGCTGCTGTATTTTATAAATTGACTTTCAAGGATTCTTTTCCACAATCTCATGTCCCATGACTCTCGGGAATTCAAAGACTGATACTTTTTTTCTTAGAAGAGGATCTCTCTCTCTCACATTAATCATCCTGTTCAATTTTTCCCCCATACGTTTTTTCGCTTTATACTTCGCTTCGTTAATCCGCAACTGGAAGCGGATTCTGGAAAAAGAAATTAAATAAATAAATAAGTAGGGATCTCTCTCTCCCAATATCTCAAAAAGAGATCTTTGCGTGGGCGGATACCCAAATAAGATTTTCCTCTCCTTCCTACCAATCACACCCTGAATCATGACAACGCATTGGAACTATTTTCCCCCCTCTATCAGAGTTCCTATGTGATCAATCTCGGTGAAGTCTTTGGTCATGACGTTCCGATGACGGACGCAGTTTTTTGATGAACGGAATTTCGAGATCACAAAGGCCAATTCATATTCTTCTCCGTCGAGAAATATTCAAGACCTGCCATCAGCAGGACTGAAATGATCATTCGTGACTATTTTACAGGGTGTCCAGCAGGGCTGACGAAATCTCCAAAACTTGAAAGAATACATTCCCGAATTGATATTTTACATTCAGCAACTTAGAGATTACTAACAAGATTTACTTATTATTTTGTAAAAATAATTTCTCATTGTTAAAAAGAACGGTAAAAATAACTTCATGTAGCATTTATTCCCACATAATTTTCTTCAAAAAAAATTCTTTAGAATACACAAATTTTTCATATAAATCATCTGAATCTGCTTTATTACTGCTGTGACTGTGAATATGATCGAAACCAACAGAGTTTCCCAATCTTACTTGTCTTGCCATCTCTTGTAAGAATTTTTTTTTTTCGGGCCCACCCCTTCCCTTCCTTGTTATGACATCCCATGAGATTCAGAGTCAAATTTATAAATTTTTTAACTATCAGTCTATCAGTGCTTATTTTCGTAAAATTAATGTGCTCACTAATTGTGATAATTTCAGCGTTCAGCACTTGAACTTGGGAGTTTTCAGGGTTTTTTTTAAGATAGTTCCAGGGGAAGTGCGATTTATTACATAAAATTTAGCAAAAAAAAAAATTCGTATGTGAACACGAATATACCCTGCGTTTTGAAAATTCCAAAGAAATGATTGTTCGAATCTGAAATGGGGGTATGACAGGTCACGAGAAGAAATTATGGTCTAAAGTGGGGCCCCTTTCTGCGAAAAACGATTGAGAACCCACTGTGCTAAACTGTAAAGATCATACTCTCGGTGGTTTAAGGAAAATTCACAGTACAACAATTCACTGCCATGCAATTCACCCCTAGGAAATTTTTCCGCCAGGAAAATTCACCGACAAACAATTCATCGACGGAAAATTCACCGACAAGAGTCAGCGAGCCAATAAGTGAGCGAGGAATAACCGAGTGAGTCAGTAAATGATGTAGTGAATGAGAGAGAGAGAGAATGACAGAGTGGTTAGTGTTGGGCGAGTGACCTAGAGATACAGTAAGAGACCTAGAGAGTGAATGGGCCACCTTGTGAGTGAGCATCATAGTGATAGAATGGGTGACCATGTCATGGAGTAACAGCGTGAGCGACTTAGTTAGTGAGCGAGTAAGAATGAGGGATCCAAATAGTGAGTGAGCGACTTAGGGCGGTATTCACCGTCATGGTTTAACTATAGACACAATTTTTTGATGAGATCGACACGGATTGGTTACATTCCAGGTTTTTAACAATCTATGTGGATCTCTTATCCAAAAATTGTGACTACAGTTCAAACAATGTCGGTGAATACGGCCCTTAGTGAGTGAGTGAATGACAGAGTACGAGACCATGATCAGGTGTGTTACATAGTGACAGAGTGTAACAGGTGATTAGGTGTGTAACAGAGTGAGCAACCTAGCGACCTGATGATAGAATGAGTGACCTCGTTAGCTCACTCATTTGTTCATTCGCTTACTCACTCACTCGTTTGTTCATTCGCTTACTCACTCACTCGTTTGTTCATTCGCTTACTCACTCACTCATTAGCTCATTCCCTCATTTTCTCACCCACTCATTCATTTGCTCACTCGATCGTTCATTCACTCATGCCGAACTGTATGTGATTATCCCATAGATGAATTTTCCTTGCGGTGAATTCTCCGGACACGAATCTCGGCAGGGTTAACGCGCGTCGTAAGTAACATTATACGTGAACTCAACAGGATGATTATTATCATAACCGGCCACGAATGGCACGTAATCATGACACGAAGGAGGGGGAAAAGTGAAAGAGAGGGCAAAGGAACATTGAAGGAGCAACTCAATTGAACTTACCAATGTTCGGGACACGTGCAGTGAGTGGCCTTCGCAACTGCGTGACGAACTTGTATGCATCCAAGCGAATCTCGACGATGTTGTTGAGCAGCGCGAACAATGGAGCCACTGGGAAAGCCGCAACGAACAGGGTCACGAATCCGAACTGGATCACTGAAAAATAAAATAAAACAAACAAAAGGATGACCATCTTTTCCTCCAAATGTAAGACGAATACATTTTTTTGTTGACGAATTTTTCATTCAAAATTACACGCGTTTGAAATTTCTCTGATCAATTTCGTTCTATATTGCGCAATTGAAAAATAATATAATAACTGAATTCTATCGTGATGTTTCATAGAGTGTTTTCTACCTTTTGTCATTCGGAATTGATGAAAGGAATGATTTTTTAGAGTTGAGGAATGAAACAAATTTTAGAATTGAGGGAAGGAAGAATGGAATACACAGAATTTTGAGGAATGAAGTTTTCAGAATTGAGAGGGATAGAATATTTTTTGGGAAAAGTTTTAGATTGTGGAGGTATGAAATATTGGGAGAATCTGAGAATTTAGGGATGAAATAGTGAGATAATCTGAGAACTCTCTGAGGGAGGAAGGAATTTAATTAATTCAAAATTCAAGGATGAATTTAATAAATTCAGGATTTTGAGGAGTGGAATAATCTCAGAATTGTTTCAGGATTGAGGAGTGGAATAATCTCAGAATTGAGGAGTGGAATAATCTCAGAATTGTTTCAGAATTGAGGAGTGGAATAATCTCAGAATTGTTTCAGGATTGAGGAGTGGAATAATCTCAGAATTGTTTCAGAATTGAGGAGTGGAATAATCTCAGAATTGTTTCAGAATTGAGGAGTGGAATAATCTCAGAATTGTTTCAGAATTGAGGAGTGGAATAATCTCAGAATTGTTTCAGAATTGAGGAGTGGAATAATCTCAGAATTGTTTCAGAATTGAGGAGTGGAATAATCTCAGAATTGAGGAGTGGAATAATCTCAGAATTGAGGAGTGGAATAATCTCAGAATTGTTCTGGAACTAAGGAATAATTTCAGAATGGTTTCAGAATGGTAAGGAATAATCTCAGAATTGTTCTTGAACTAAGGAATAATTTCAGAATTGAGAAACAATTTCAGAATGGTTTCAGAATGGTAAGGAATAATTCCGAAATTGTTTCAGAATTGAGGAATAATTCCAGAATTGAGGAGTAATTTCAGAACTGTTTCAGAATTGAGAAATAATTTCAGAATGGTTTCACAAGTGAGGAATAATTTCAGAATTGAGGAATAAGTTCAGAATTGTTTCAGAATTTAGAAATAATTTCAGAATTGAGGAATAATTTCAGAATTGAGGAATAATTTCAGAATTGAGGAATAATTTCAGAATTGTTTCAGAATTTAGAAATAATTTCAGAATTGTTTCAGAATTTAGAAATAATTTCAGAATTGAGGAATAATTTCAAAATTGTAGAATAATTTCAAAATTGTAGAATAATTTCAAAATTGTAGAATAATTTCAAAATTGTAGAATAATTTCATAATTGTAGAATAATTTCATAATTGTTTAGAATTGAGGAATAACTTCAAAATTGAAGAAAGGAATAATTTATGAATCGAGGGATGTAATAATTTAAGAATTGAGAATAATATCAGAATTCAGGAATAATTTTAGAATTCAGGAATAATTTTAGAATTCAGGAATAATTTTAGAATTCAGGAATAATTTTAGAATTCAGGAATAATTTTAGAATTCAGGAATAATTTAAGAATTCAGGAATAATTTAATAATTGTTTTAGAATTGAAGAATAACCTCAAAATTGAAGAATGGAATAAATGATGAATCGGGGATGTAATAATTTAAAAATTGAGTCAAATAAATCGATAAAGCTTTAAGGATGCTAGAAAATCTTTTCGAACTATTCAATATTTGTCCATCCCGAAACTTTCACATGTTTTCCATAAGTTTTTGAGCGAATGAAGCAAGTTTTAGATTTTATTTCTATTCTAAATATTTTCAATTTTTTTTTTCATACCTTTTTTAGGAACTTAGAAAATCCTGTCTTCGTACAATTTAGTTAGTTTGGAGACAAAATTGTCACGTGTCTCACTTTCGAGAGGAATAAATGCCTCAGCGAATAAATTTCCCCAAAAAGAATTCCGAAGTGAGTTGTCCACTCAGTATGGTAGATGTGATAAAACAGCCCACTCTGTGCTCATGGAATTTATTTTGGATGACCAAAAAAATAAAAGTCCAGAAATGCTTGTCAAGTAGTATCTCGATCCATTCATTTATTTTCCTACTTTCACGAAATTATTACGAACTAAATATTTTTGGAATGTAGGAATATTTAGTCTTTTCTAAGTTCCCAGTGATAAATTTTGTGTTTCATTTTTTCCCTCCGATTTCAGAATTTACATCCCTTTCTCCCGCTGCAAAGTTCATCTGATCGAATCCTCATATAAAATTCCTGGATTTATAAGTCTGTAAAATAGAGTAAAAAATTGCTACACGTTGATTGATTATTCAGGAAAATTGAAATGATGATAAAAATTGAACTTTCCGATACTTAAAAGTATATGAAATTTTACGGACATATTGATATACCTTACGATATCTTTTAACTTTCACATGTAGAAATATGTATCCCATGAAATTCGCGTTGAAAAAGTTTCTTTCTCGATTAACGTTCGTACTTGTTTTTCATTTGGATTGAGAAAAAACACCATTAATATCCAAAATATTTTGAGATTTATTTACATTATTTTATCTCGTGTTATTAAAGCATGTTGCGCTTTGATTTGATACTGTCTAAATTTTTATATGGTCCTATTTTAAAAAAAACTTCAACTTTTCAAAGCCCTGCCTTTGCCCCTGCCTATTATGAGGCCGAAAAAACCCCCCAAAAAAAACACAAAGTGCAATATTCTCTGAGGCATTTGAATTCAAACGGTGGGGAAAAGAACAGCATAAAAGATGGAAAGGAGCATTCTTCGTTAGTTCATGTTGTTCTTTCCCAATTTTATTCGATTTTTGAATTCAGGTATATCAGTGAATTCAAATATATCACTTGGAAATGCGAAATGTTTTCTGTTGGCCTCAGAAAAGACCGACAACAACTTTCTAATTGGGTTGTTTTGAGACAGGGCGTCCATGTAAACATTTAGATTTCTTTATTTTGTGACATACTGTATTTTCACTTTCAAAACTGGTATAGGGTGATTTTTGAACACATTTTCAGCATTTTTTAAACCGGAACCATTTCTCTACGACGACCGGTTCATGAGATAAAGGTCGAGTTAGGACTTACAGGACACCCTGTATAATTTGTACCGGCTGGAATCAATAAGTGAAGGATTTGAAATTGAAACTTCTTTCCAAATTTCGAAAAATATTAAAAGAAACAGTGACATTATTTAGTTTAGTCAAAATTAAATGTTAACTATACCCGAAAGAAAAGAATAAAATTGCGATTAGAAGAGAGCTAGTAAAAACTAATTAACATAGGTAATTAATGTAATTGATCACAGAAAAAAATAACGAATAGAAAACTGATTATCCAAGGAGGGAAAAAGTTTTCAGAAGCATTACTGCTATTTTATTTTTAAAGTCACACCAATTGCTTAAAATGCAACTTTTGATTACATTTGATGAATAGAGATACAAAATTTCTGTATTTAAGAAATCGATGCGATAAATACAAAACTTTCAATTTTTGATGAATTTACCTCTTAAATTTGGTAAATCTGGTAAATTTGATATTTAACTCTTTTTTTTCGCGAAATATTGGTAATTTTTGAAGCGAAAATACAATTCTGCTGAGCATTACATTTTTCAACTAAGTACGGTATTTTAATACTTGGTCTCGTAATTAAACTATAAAAAGAAATATTGTCATTAGTTTTATACAGGATGGGCAAAAAGTCCGTAAAAACTTTAAAAATTCATAAAAACCGGAAAAATAACCGAAAAAAAAAAACGCATCGCAGGGTTTTATTTTTTTTTACAGGAAAAAAAACCTAAAAAAACACCCAATAGGTGTTGTTGGTACGAGCGACTTCGGTGGAAATATGCAAATGAGACGGTTATAAGAACTTGCGTTCCTAATCCACAACCAATTCACCGTTGTATACCGTGCATGTGGACTTGTTTTACTCTGCCGTTACTGGATTTGTGACTCGCCTGCAATGTGTAATCCCCTGTGGTGGTGGTCATGTGGAACACGTACTGCTGTAATAAACGATTTGGAGGCATTCTGTTCGTTATTTGCGTATCTTTTCTTCGACTTGCGTACATCTCAGCACCACCTATCAGCAGTTTTTTTTTTCCTGTCTTAAAAAATTCCCGTGATCTAGCGATGCTAACCCTGCAAACCGTTTTTGATTTCGGTTATTTTTCCGGTATTTCTGAATTTTTAAAGCTTCTACGCGGACTTTTTGCCCACCCATGTAGTTTCTTTTTGAGAATTAATGCAAAATTTTTAATTTCAATTTTTTTGACGGATTAATGCAAAATTTTTCATTTGAATTTCTTTTGCGAATAAATGCGAAATTTCTGATTTCGGAAATTTTTCTTTTGTGAAATTTGAATGTTATATTTTTGAAATTTACATATCTCTATTGACGATCCTTAAAAATATTAACGAACAAGCCTATTACAGAACAAATCGCAAGATTTTGAACTTTTCCAGTGTGTCGCCATGAAATATTAATTTTAAAAACTAATAAAGGGACACACCAGCAGCTGAAACATGAATCCATCAAAGAAAGCACCCGGAACTTTCGACACAAGACATAATGTTTGCACATTTTTGGGAAAAACATTATTTTATTAAAAAATGTCACCGAGAATTTGATCCATAAAGCCTTGAAAGTAATTATTTTTAATTTGAGGGAATTTTTTCTTAGCAAAAAAAAAATGACATTTAATAATCCCGTTACTAATCCCTTTTAATGTTTGCCTGAAGACACGTTGAGACGATTTTTTCCCATTTATTTTCATAAAGGGTTTCATTGATAGGTTAATACTCGTGTCATGCGCCATCATCACCTCGAATCCAATTAAAGTTGACAAATTAATTTTTAATTATTAAAGTAATTGAAAAAAGTATTTCCCCCCCTAAGTATATTTTCTTTTTGAAACTTATTAAAATTTGTGAAAAGACCACCTTCAATTTTGATTAATTTTCTCGCCGAAACTTGGATTATCATGGGGAAAGAATTTAAATTAGAATGTGATTGCATTTTTTTTTTTTTTTTAAAGGAGAAGTTTATGATATAAAAAGTAAAATTTCAATTTAATAATTTCATTGTAATTGATTTTTTTCATAGCTGAGTAAAATTTATATTTGTTGTGATTACAAAGTTCCTAGACGTGGAGGCATCTTAACCGCTGGGCAAAGGAAGAAGGTTGTTGCCTTAGGCCACGAGTCGAACACTAGCCCCTATTTTATGGGATACCTTCATTAATTCCAAATTTTCATTAAATTCAATTTATTCAATTTTTTTCATTAATTTTTGAATTTTTTTCACTAAAAATGTATGTTTTTTTAACTCCAAGAATTACATCCTGCCCGAATTCTGAAAAATTATTTTATTAATTATTAATTCTAAATTATTTCTAAAGGAGCAATGATGCTAGGAAGGCGCGAATCTCCA
The DNA here is from genome assembly GCF_987345545.1 of Pholcus phalangioides. Classification (NCBI taxonomy): domain Eukaryota; kingdom Metazoa; phylum Arthropoda; class Arachnida; order Araneae; family Pholcidae; genus Pholcus; species Pholcus phalangioides. Next base: position 7,385,522 of record NW_028301608.1, on the reverse strand, counting down.
GAACATTTTCAAGCAATGATTTCGTTACCTTCTAGGTAAAGAAACTTACGTTAATTCTAGATCTTGGTTGACTTCAGTAGCACCTGCCAATGGCAGATGCACTTGCTACAATTGAAGAAAAATACGAAAGAAAGAGAGAGAGAGAGAGAGAGAGAGAGAGAGAGAGATAGAGAGCCTGCGTGCGTGTGTGTATGCGGAGATCAACTTCTCTACAGACGGAATTGTTAAAAGCCACTTGTCTGGTGAAAATGTTGTAGCAAATGCATCTGCCATCGGCAGTTGCTAATGAAATAAACCAAGATCTAGAACTGGTAACAAAATCATTGCTTGTCAAAATCATGTCACAATTCGCCGTTGGCGACAGAGGGACTGCATAACCCCTTAGAGGGACTGCATAACCCCTTAGAGGGACTGCATAACCCCTTAGAGGGACTGCATAACCCCTTTATAGTTCGCCATTGTCGACCGGGCCCAGCCCTGGCTCTTCGAGCGGAACAGGGCGGAGATGCATCCAAAGCCCCCATTTTCGGCTCTCTTCGAGCCCCGCCCACGAGAGGGAGAGAGTGGTCTTGGGTGTCCTTTCTTGAGGGCACCCCTAGACTTCTCTCGGCTCTCGTCGAGCTCCAAAGTGGCAACCTTCATAGTGGAAGACGAGCATCTTACCACTGCGCCACTCAGATGCTAATTGGGGCCACAACAAAAAAAGTTCATATTTTGTTGGTTTTAATTTTTTTTCACATTGGCTACATGTCATATTCTGGAAAAGATCAGTAAACGTCGGAAGAAAAAGACAAGGATGATTACTACTAAACCAGACATGCACCTTGTTCATATTCTTCTGCGGAACCTCTAATGAATTGGTATATGTAGGAATGTGCGTGTACGTGTAGTGAAAGCTGGCGTGAAGTTTGTTTCTGTGTATGTGTAGTGCTGCCATCTGCCACCAGTTTTTCGAACTATGAGTGAAGTGTAATGATTGAATGATTTATCGTTGTAGGCCTGTTGTTCTCTGTGGCGAGACTTTTTAAGGAGACTTTTTTGGGGAGATCGGCTCGCATTTGTGCCTTGAAGTTGGAGACAATACCACAGGAAACCAACTTCAGCCGACCACCACTGTGGTGACGGTGGGGTTCGAACCCGGAGCCTCGCAATGCGAGTCCGTCACTATGACCACTGGACTACCACAGCGGCAGACAAGGATGACTGAAAGGTAAGAGAATTTTCGAGAAAAGCGCGACATTTTTCATGTGACATCTAATCAACCTTCGAATTATCCAAACACTGGGGAGAATATTCTGCAAGTAATCTTTCAACATTAAATTGATAAGAGATTCATGTTCGAATTATCCGAGTTGCTCTGTACAGTATACAGGGTGTCCTGTAAGTGCTAATGCAGACATTATCTCATCAACCGTCCTTCGTACAGATATGATTCCAATTGAAAGAGTGCTCAAAAGGCGTTCAGAAATTGTTACCCTGTACCAGTTTTGAAAAGAAAAATACAGTGTGTAACAAAATAAAAAAAAAAAATCTAAATTTTTATATTGTACCCTTGTCCTCAAACTTCCAGTTAGAAATTTGTTGCCCTGTCTCTTCAACAAAAAAAATTGTCGATTTTCTAAGTGCAATATTCGCTGAGATATTCGAATTCAAAAAATCGGAGAAAAGTAGTCGAAGGATAGCATGAATGAGGGAAAGGAGCGTTGTCCGTTGGTTTTTGGTGTTTTTTCATAACGTTTCTCCGAATTTTGAGTTCAAATATCTTAGAGAATATTACACTCCGAAACATGGCATTTTTTTCTTTGGCCTCGGGAGAGACAGGGCTAACTTTCTGATTGGAAGTTAGACGACAAGTGGACCGTATAAAATTTAGACTTTTAAATTTGTGACACTGTATTTTCATTCACAAAACTGGTACCGGTTAATTTTTGAACGTCTTTTGAGCATTTTTCAAATTGACATCCTACCTCTACGACGGACGGTTGATGAGATAATGTCCGCATCAGCACTTACAGGACACCCTGTATACAATTCATAACTGGTATAAATAAATTGATTCAGGTAAAACAAAGACTGAATATATTAAAAATGTAACCGTTTTCTGTATTTGTTACATTACACAACCTGAAATTACTTTATATGATAACACGTAGCCGCGTGTTTCGCCAAAAAAACAACTCCCCACGCACAGTTATTGATAATTCGAATTCGATTATTTTCCTACCACAGGAGGCTCTCCTGTGTGTGTGTGTGTGTGTGCATATTGGCTCTGAAACAGGTGTTTATAGGGACGAATTCTCTCATCGAATTTGCAATCTGTGGATGCATTTGCGCGTGATATAAAATTCGCGTGCGAAGATGGCGGCAGTAAGTACGATATCGTCACGACTTCAAGCACCGAAAAAATATATACTGAAGGGATTTGGAGACATCAAATGGCGTTTTTTCAACTCATGGAATATTTCCCATAGATACTAAATGTGAAATGCCATGACCCTTGAAAAAAAAAACCCCATGCCCATTGAATGTGTTGATTATTGAATATTTCATAATATTGCGTCACGAGCAAATGCCATTAAATGAGCATGATGTGAGAGATACAGATATGTACAGGGTATCCTGCAAGTCCTAATTCGGTCTTTATCTCATCAACCGTTCGTCGTAGAGGTGTGGTTCTAATTTAAAAAATTCTCAAAATGTGTATTTGGTGGGGGATGAAAGTATATACGGGACTCAAGCACGTTCGCAAAAGAGAGAAGGCGCATTGCATTTTGTTTTGAAATTATTTGGGAACTAAAAAATTTACTGGAAACTGAAATGGCCTCAGCTTATAGGTTCCGGTGCGTATGCTCTGTACGTTTCGAGAGTGAAAATATAGTGTATCATATAATAAAAAAATCTAAATTTTTATACGGCCCCTGTTCTCTAACTTTCTGTTGGAAAGTTGTTGCCTTGTCTCTCCCGAGACAAACAAAAAGAATTTCCATGTTCCCAAGTGTAATATTTGTTGAGACATTTGAATTCAAAAAATATGAGGAAAGTTGGAAAAGATTAACATGAACACTGTCTTACCTCTGCTGTTCTTTTCAACTATTCTCCGATTTTGAATTCAAATATCTCAGCGAATAATGGACTTGGAAACATGAAATTTAGTTCGTTGGCCTCAGAAGAAACAGGGCAACAACTTTCTAATTGGAAGTTAGAGGACGGGGGGGGGACAGTATAAAAACTTATATTTTTTATTTTACGACACACTGTATTTTCTCTCGAAATTGGTACAGAATAATTCTTCATTTTTTAAATTAGAACCAATACCTCTACGACATACGGTTGCTGAGATATAGGCCAAATTACGACTTACAGGACACCCTGTATACTAAGAAATGTTTTTACGGTATATACAACATACCCATTTCTAGATATTCGTCAAATAAGGCCATGTGATCGCATTCCTGTAAATTATAATCTTTTTCCCATCGACTGGTGGCCGTTCTTTTGGGTCCTTCTCGGGTTCGCCACCATCTTCTCCACCAATTCATTCCTTCCCTGAATGATAGAGAAATTTAAAAAGAAAATAAACGTAAATATTTGATTGTTTTAATCACAAAATGTAAATTTCGAGACTCAATTGAAAAACGAGAGATCAAATGAAAGAAATAAAAAAAAAAGCGCGTGAAAAATCCTGGAGTGGGGACCCATCGAATATCCCAACCTAGGAACCCGTTTGCAGGATGTGGGGCAGGGAGGGAGGCTCCATGTGTTGGAGATCAGAGGCATTCTGAAAATGGGAAAATAAGTGCAAGAAAAATTGAATAGTGAAAGTCAAGCTCTTTGGTCCACCTCTAAGTTGTGGATTTGCTCCAATACAGTCCTTGCATTCCGGCAGCGACTTGAATTTCATTGTGAGGATAGAGATTGAAATGTGACTGGTCTCATGGTTCTGATACGGCTGACAGAGATCTAGCCTGAAGGCACGGTATGAATGCCATTTTTTATTTGTTTTTTGACACTAAATCTACTACTATGTGGAGGGGCTCCTGAAAAACTTCTTAGACTAGAGGCCTGACAAAGATCCCAAACTATACTTCTGGCTCTGGGATGTGGATGCTCTCGTTGATCTTAACACTAAAGGTCTATTTACACACATCCGTGACGGCTCGCCACCGTCTCGTGTCAGTTCGAGGAAATATCATTCTTCTCTCTGCTGCTAAAAATTGTAGTAGACGGAAATACAGTCGAACTTGGTTAATTCGAAGTTCAAAGTCACCGAAGAAAAGTTCGAATTATACAAAATTCGAATAAACCAATTTCTACTGCACAACAGGGAAGAAGAATATTTTTGCGAAGTGACAAGAAACGGAGACGAACCATGACTGATGTGTGTGAGTAGACCTCAACCAACACCTTCTATAGCAGAAAGCCTCCGCGTGAAGCTCGTGACGTCACTGAAGTCACCCATTTCACCTATAGTCATTGGATACACTGCAAAAAAAGGTAAAGATTTCGAATACGTCGGACTGCTATATCCAATGGCTACAGGTGAAGTGGACGACTTCAGTGACGTCAAAGCTTCGCGCGGAGGCTTTCTGCTACAGGCGTTGCCTTAACTGACCCGTACTATTACTCTTAATGAAATGTGCTTTAGAGCTTTTGAAATTGCAGTCAAACAAGTGGAGAAGTCCTAATTCACGGCCATTCAAAAGCTTAGATGAACGCAGCCAAAGGTCAAGCGAATGATTATTGCTCATGATATCATCAATAAATCATTATGGCAGGATAGAATTTCAATGTGGAATAAGTGACGTGGCAAAGCCTCACCGCGGAATCTTGCACAGAAAAAAAAAATTGATCTGACTTGCTAAATGATAAGCAAAAGTTCTGCAATGACACCTGTATTTTGTAAAGGTCGTGACTGATTTGCTGCGTAAGCGTAAGCAGGAATCTTGCCTCGCTCGCGAATACAGTCCCAATATATATCCACTAGACTGGGACTTATTCCTCGAGTTGAAACAGCCTGTGTGGGAACAGCGGATTTCATCCTAGGACGAACTTTAGTAGAGATTACCCTTAGCCACCGGAAAACTGGAAAAAAAAATTGTGGTCTAATGAAGAATGAAGTCAAAATTTACCGGGTTAAGCTCGGTAAAGTTTTTAATTTTCTTTCAACGCCAGCCGCTAAAGCCCTCCACCAACGTAAAAGTGATGCCTACAATAGGATAGCGAATATCCTGAAATGTGTTGAAATGCGGTAATCGGGGAATAAGGTTATGTAAAAGGATCAAAGAGAGCTGCTTCCTGTTTTAAAGCATGTATGCAAATAAAGACATAAATAGAGCGAACTGCACGAATCATACATCATGAAAATATCCAATATTAGAGGGGAAAACAAAAACAAACTAAAAACATGAAAAATGAATAATGAAAATGATTTTTTCACTTACGCCCAGGACAGCTCTGAAATGTTATTGAGGATTTGTTTCCCGACCATGATGATCGCCAACTGGACACACACTTCAAATAAACAACCACCCATTTCACACTACGGAAAATGTAAATAAAAAGCTATATTATCATCTCAGAAAATTGTAATGCAAAAATATTGTTGTCTCGTATGAGAAGTGGGTAAAATGTTTTGATGATGTGAATGCTTATTTAGAATCTATTTCATTTTTTTAAAATTAATAAATTGAATCGATTTGGGATAAAAAAAAATAGAAATAACAAAATTGCTATATTAGTGAGAATGATCTACATATACTATTGTTAGTACATATAATTAGCTAGATGATGTCCAAAATAATTTAAACTACAAATACACCAGGTAGATACGCATACGGGAAGAAACGAAACAGGAACTCTTGTTTGAAGGGTAAAGGGTCGTTACTTATGTCTGCTCTTACTTAGTGCTTGCATATTGCATCGTCTATGGCCCAAGAAGCATCCAAATCCACCGGCAAATCTCAAAAACATCGAAGATTGTTACATGGATTCAATACACCATAGTTTCTCAAACTTTTGGTTTCATTGTGCCCTTCAGAATATTTTTCTCTCTTTCATCGTCCCCCAACTCAAGCGAACCCATCGGATTCTATGTTATACCCGTAGCTTCTAACACCCCCATACCATTCCATCGGCCCCAGAGAGCCGTATTGCCCAATTTTGGAAACATTGCTGTAGACATTTCCTAAATTTATTGTGCAGTCTGGCCAAGAGATGCATAGGGTAGATATGGACGCTCAACAAGTGAAAGCATACGGAGGTTTCGCGCCACCTTCGCTCCAGAATTTTTTCCCTTTCGGATTGCCATCTACAAAATTTCTCAGAAAGTCATGGAGACAAAAAAAAATCACTCAGAGATGGCAACGGAGTTCGAAAAGATCCTTAATTGGTTTAAAGTGGAGGAAATGAGGAGTTTATTTTCAAAAGGGGGAACATTTCCACTTTTGGTAATGTACAAGTTTTCATTACAAAAGTAGAAAATAGCCCAACAGGTAGCAAGCATATAGGGATGGTAGAAGAATATTTAAACACTATGTCGCTTGATCAACATTCAAGAGAGTTATTCACATTTGAAATTTGGAAATGTTCAGTCTTGAAAGAAAGTTAGCGGAAATGTTACCTTTTGATTAAAATTGGAGCTGGTCAAATCTGAAAAATTAGAAATTTCTACGTCACCTGTTGATTACAGGTTTTACTTAGCCTAAGAAGATACTTTTACACACTGCCATATGGTCCTTAACATGAGAGACACAATCATTCTACAGTGGCACTTCCCATAACGGACAATTCCCATAATTTTTTGAATTACGTCGACGGGACTCAATGCATTTCTCTATCCATTAATGAACATTTCGCTATCCATTAATGAACATTAGAAAATTAATGAACATTTCTCTATCCATTAATGAACATTAGAAAATTAATGAACATTTCTCTATCCATTAATGAACATTTCTCTATCCATTAATGAACATTGCTCTATCCACTAATGAACATTTCTCTATCCATTAATGAGCATTTCTCTATCCATTAATGAACATTTCTCTATCCATTAATGAACATTTCTCTATCCATTAATGAACATTTCTCTATCCATTAATGAACATTTCTCGTTATTGGACAAAATTTTAGGTCCCATGGGTGATCGCTATCAAGAGATTTTACCAAAAAATAACCGAAGTGAATGAACGAGGTGAGCATGTTTCTTTTTGGTAGGAACGACTAACTTTAGATCGTGTAATTTTTATCAAAAATACTTCCTTTGGAATAAACCCTGTTGCATAATCCGATAGAGTTAAATCCCAAAGTTTCAGAAACCGTTGAAAAATGAATTTCGAAAAAAAATGTAAATGTTCCCTTTTGAAAATAAGCTCCTCAAACAATGATCATAGTTACCAGGAAAATGTTTTTCCTTGAAGTGAAGGATGAGGAAAAGTAAAATTTTAGAATTGAAACAAACGGTCTTTTTTTTCAAGGAGTGCAAAGAATCCTTCCATTGTGAAAAATAATTGCTTTTAACATTACATGACTCTTTACATCGATTAACTCTTGTTAACAAGTTTCTTCTTCACTGTAATACGTGCCGTTTTTTCTTTTAATTCCGCATTTGTTCAAACAATCTAAGTTCAATTAAGAGGAGACACGACAGAAGCTCTATTCGTTAAATGTAAAGAGAAAATTTGCATTTTTCTGACTTTTTCCTCCATACAAAAGTCGTAATTTAATTATTTACTTGTCGAGGTATCGAATGTAATTATATCATTTAAAGTTCTCTACTGAAAAATGTGATTGGAAACGGAATAAAACGATTCTAATGCTGGTTTTTTAGCGTTTTACTTAATTGAGGAAGCACCAGGATCTTCGCGAATCGTGATAATAAGAGTAGATTATACTGTAGATCACACATCTTCAGCCCGTTGCTCGCGAGTTCCACGGTGCTCCCTGAACCACCCAGAGTGCTCGATGCCCGTGTCCGATTTCAAGCTCACGAACACTTCATCAACAATTCATGCATTCAAATTTCAAACTTGCTGTAAGGGTGCTCTTCTTTTGATGAATGGTTCAGGAAGTGCTCGCGGCTAGAAAAAAGTTAGATTCATCTGTTCTAGATTTATTATTTAACGTCAGAGGGGGATTTATGACTTCACTGCTTGCAACCTATATTCAAATTTTGTCGACCTTCTCCCATTCTAATTGAACGTTCTTTACCAACATTACTAAAATTTACTGCCCCTCCGAACTTGCCAGTATCGGCTATAGCGCACTTATCCCCCCCCCCACCCGTAAATACGCTCTTGTTGAACGTTTTACATTTAGCGATGTTTTTTGATCTGATCGGACATCAACTATTTGAAATTGCGTTAAAACTGAGAACTTAATGATTATACTTAAGATGCAGCAATTATTATATTTAATGTATAATCATAATAAATTTAATGTTTCTCATAAATGTGATTATATTTCTTTAAGACGGAAAACTGATATCGAGATGGTAAAAACGGGGGAAACTTCCGCCTAAATAATCGTCAATCGTCACCAAAAACTGCTCAAACTAAGGCGTCTCGAACTAGCATTAATCCCCTCGCTTACAAGTTATCGGAAAGAAATTCGGATGAATCTCTGTTTGTTAAATCGGCGATAAATATGGTAACCTTGTCCTAACTTAACCACACGTTATAAAAAAGGAAAAGAAGGAGGGCAAAATATAGGAGAAAAGAAGAAAAAAATAAATGAAAGGAAAACTGTATAATAGATAAGAGAGTAGGTACGAAGTCGATTTCTCTTTTCACCCTCACCTTACATGTTCTCTTTCGCTCTTATATGTCCTTTCATAGGGTTACAACAAAGCTTCGCGATGATGAGGAGAAAGGAAAGAAAACAGAGAGAACTTGTTTGAATCTATTCCACTGGCGTTTCAACGCAATATTACGTCCTTGATGGTAAAGTGGTTATATCAAGGGTAAAAACCCACCAAAAAGCACTAAATACTCGTAAAAATTTTCCAAATAGTGTCAAATGAAGGGTAAAAACTATTAAATTTATTCGAACGTATCGTAAAACTTCTGCAGTGAATTAAAATGTATTTCATTAAAAAAAAGAGAAACGTTTGACAAGGCAAATATGTGAGTTTAATATTCACATTTATAGTATTAAAAATTAATATTAAAGTGAGTTATCGTGCCTATACCTATGATTAAAATAATGATAATTTATTTATTTGGTTGGAAAAAAAACGGGACCAAACGGGACGACCCAAAAAAACATGGAAGAATACGGAACTTATGATTACCTTATGGAATAAGTGATTAATATATAAAACATTTTTAATAGAAATTATCCCTCGCTCACACACACAGTTATAAAATTATGCAGCAGACTAACTTTTCGTATAAAGAAATATTATTTGTTAATGTTTAACAAAAACCAATAACATGCGCATATTAATCAAAATCGGGGCGGCAAAATTCCATTTCTTCGCGAGATGAATGTTGTAAGAAGTGAATATATTATAACGCATAAATCTTACGAACGCAAACTATTCTTTAATCGGTATTTCATTGAGGACGCGGTCGAAATTATTCGAAGGAAAAACTAGATTTTCAACCGATGGATATGCTAATGAGAAAGTCGATTTCATTATTATACGATTGGAAGCAGCGTTCCTGCAAAGGCAGCGAATGCATTATGATGGAAATTCGATGAAATAATGCACATAATTCTTTATCGAAGCGAAGGAGAATGAAAAATACCACAGTGGGATTATATTGCTGGAAATTACCATTGTTACGCAATATACGAAAATTGCACTCACCTGATCTTGACGGTAACCAAATAATGTGAACGTTTTCCCGGGATGTCCAAAAAATCTGCATAGGGAGAACGTCAAAATAAATACCAATTAAATTCAATGTGAATGAAAGGATTCGATGTTTCCAAAATTCTACAGCTACATCCAATAAATCAATGCATGAACTCAAATTAGAAATTCGTAGATTTTAGCACATTTCATGTTCAATTTGTGCTTATTTATAAATTTTTATTATAAATTATAAATTTTTACAAAACAATTATGGTTTTTGTTCCTCACATACAGGGTGTTCTTAACCGTCCCGTGGGGTCCCTGGCAAAGGGGAGGGAGGGGCTATGACGATGATTTTTTTGAAGTATGTAAATTGATGGGCTAGTATTTTGAGGCAGGTTGTCAGTCCGTACTCCAGTCAAGGCCCTAATAAACTTCAGAATCTTGTGTGATATATTAGGCATTATTTTCTTTTTCACATAATCTCGTCAACGTGAAGCCTCTTATGCGTCTGTCCTACTTGGTAAAGTTTAGGAAAACCCTGCATGCCAGAAACACCCTGGGAACAGGGGTTTTGAAGAGTGTTCGGAAACTATTTAGCTGAACTGAGGCTTCAAGAACACTAAATACGGACCTTGCCTTTGTGCCAATCAAACTCACCGAGAAAAATTTATTTTTTAAAATTTAGCAGCCCTATATGTGGGCAGGGTCATTTTAATGCATGAGTCCTTTTATAATGACCTTGGCTGAGGCCCTTCCACGCGAACTGGAAATACCAGCCTACCAATACGCATAGTTCAAAAGTCAAAATCACCCCCTTTGCCTAGAGGCCCACGGGACAGCAAGAGTTACCACAATGCGGCCACGCATGACGGCTTTACTACAAACGTGTTACTAAAGAACTAGGTAGGCTACAAGTGTCCTGCGGGATGTGCGTTGAAGACCCTTGTACTAGTTAAGACCATGCCTACCCCCGCACCCCACCATATGACAGAAGCTTGCGCACACACAGGCCTCCAGTCTGGAAGCTTTTTTCAATCGATCTTATACGTATATACAGGGTGATTACGTATAATTCCCCTTGCCGCTTTTTACTGGCTAACCGTTGATCCTAGAGGTATACTTCCAATTAGAGAAAGTATCCAAATAACGTGTAGACCTCAGATGCGTCGTTCATATTACAAGAGGTTGTGTAGTTATTAAAATGTAAAAATTTACTTTTTATACGGACACCCTGTCCTCAAAAACCCAATTAGGAAGTTGTTGCCCTGTCTCTCCTGAAGTCAACAAAAAAAAAAAAAATTCCACATTTTTAAATGCAATATTCACTGAGATGTTTAAACTCAAAAATCGGAGAAAAGGTTGGGAAAAAACAGCATAAAACTAACGGACACACACAACGCTTCTTTCCTTCATTTATGGTGTTCTTTCCCAACTTTTCTTCGATTTTTAGATGTATTTCTGCGAATATTGCACTTATAAGCAAAAGAATTTCTTATGTTGGCCTCAGGAGAGACAGGGCAATAACTGTATTTTTGGATTTTTGAGGACAAGGCGTCCGTGTAAAAAGGTTTTATTTTTATTTTAACAACTATACAACCCCTTGCAACACGAATGACGTATCCGAGTTCTACACGTTGTTTGGGTTATTTTTCGACATGGAGGTATGCATCTAGAGCAGAGGTTCTTGACCCTTTTCATCCCATGGCCCCCTTTGAATCATATTTACTTCTCGTGGTCCCCCCCCCCCCCATACACGAACTAGATCGTTGTTACTTACTGAATTGAATTTAGTAAAAACTGATATTATAATGGGAAGAAAATAGTATCCTTTCGAAAAACTTATATGGGAAAAATCGGTTTCGTAAAATACGGGACGATCTAATCAATCTACACAATGAATCCCCCCCCCCGACACATCGCCCTCGGCCCGTGTTTAACCTGGGTTAGAGTTCAAGTCTAAGTCTGGAATCCTGACGAAAATCAAAGCCACATATTAGGACTGATAGGTCAGTGCCCATATGCTTACTCTGTTAATAAGACGTAAGACACACACGTTTTTCGTAAGGCCGGTATTACACCATAAAGCTTTCATAAAAGTTCATTTATAAAACTTGAAAAATTTAACCAATAAGGTTATCGGTTGCATTCGAGCAAATTCAACCGATGCCCTTATTGGCTGCATTTTTCAAGATTTATCAATGAACTTTTATAGTGTAATACCGCCTAAGGCAGATCGATAGAATTTCCAGCTATAGGTGACTCGCGGGTCATAAGAGGCTCAGATCAGACATTAATGCTGTCCAGCAAGCACTTTCTAACAAGTAACAGTTTAGTTGGTTTAAGGGGGGTTGGTGCAAGCAAATTTCCCAAAAAACACATTTTCCAATTTTTAAATACTACGGAAGTTTCTGCGACTAACTGTGTTAAAGTTTTTGTTCTAATTGTACTAAAAATATTTAAAAAATATTTTAATATAAACTGTTGGCAGGCATTACACATGCTAACGTTTTTCATTGAAATGCGTTTTTCGCAAAACCAAGTTTTTTGTTAGATAAGGAAAATTTTTTCGAACACCACTCATTCAAATGTCTTGGAACTTTGTGTGTCTCTCAACACCATGGTGTTATATACTTTTACAAAAGCTTTTAGGATTTAAATAGTTGGTTATTTTTTTCTTGAATTTTAACTTTATAACAACATGCAACTTTTTAAAAAATCACCAAAATTTACCCATAATTTGTGCCATAAAATTTAAATAAAAATAATTTTTATAAAAAAAATCCTCTTTGGAGAGTATATAACACCATATTATTGAGAGACACGCAAAGTTTCAAGACATTTGAATGAGTGATATTCGAAAAAATGTTCCTTATCTAACGAAAAACTTAGTTTTAGAGAAAAGCATTTTAGTGAAAAACATGCGTAATGCCTGCCAGCAGTTTATATTAAAAAAATATTTTTAGTACAGGTAGAACAAAAACTTGAACACAGTTAGACGCTGAAAATTTCATAGTATTTAAAAATTGAGAAATTGGAAAATGTGTTCTTTGGAAAATTTACGTGCACCAACCTCCTTAAATATCAATAACATTTCACTAATATTACTGACAAAAATAAATGTTTCCCGAACAAAAGCATTCACCATTACCTTCCTTTGAAAAATGCAATGTAGATGAGAGATGAATACATATTGATGAACTCGAAAAGGAACATTTTGAACGTGAAACTATCTTCATATTCTCTTTGGGTACGGGGTTGTTCTGCAAATAAAATATTTATCTGTCAAAATAAAAATGTTTTCAGGCATGGAAAATCCTTTTATGTACACATTTTACAAATTTTATTATCAACAAAAATGCGAAAAAAATTGAAAAGAACGCAAAAATGGTGACAAGACAGATCCCTATAGGGATTTCAAAAAATTAAATTTCCCCTCCTCCGCCATGATTTACTTTGGCGATAGGATATTCTATAAATACGTGTGTGGAAAAACTTTCCCTCTTTCAAGAAAAACTGTTCGACACTGTATATTGTACATATATAAATTGGGATTTGTTTCAAGGCAAGGATAATTCTATTTATAAATCAACCTCCACGTTGTTGCGTGGGAGCTGTGCAAAAGAAGAGAAGAAAAGCCCCGAAACTATTTTATTTTCGAGGAGTGTATGTATCTCTATTTCTTATTTTTAACTTGGTTCTCATGGGGCACAGACTCAAGATGGATTTGCAATGGAAATTCGTTAAAGGGACCATTAGCAAACAAAAAATGGTATCGAAGAGAGGTTATCGTTTCTCAAATGTGCCGTGAAGTGACTTGCAATGACTTGCAAGCGTTTCCGGGGCTATAAGGGCATGGTCTAGGACAGAGGTCTTCAACCTTTCTCTAGTCGCTAGCGCTGCCTGTATCCATCATCAAACGAAGAGCACCCCTTTCGAACAATGTTCTAATCAACAATTCTTTCCCACCAGCAGTCTTTATTAAAGACGTATAAGTTTCACGTATAAGTTTTCGGCAACAAATTCGGACAATCTGTATTTAACGAATCGACGATAAATCTAGTAACCTTGTCCTAACCTAATCTCGCGTTAGAAAAATGAAAAAGAAAGAGAAAGGGGGGGGGGGAAATTGAAGAAAAGGAAAAAATGAGTAGAAAACAAAAAAAAACCTGTACAATAGATAAGTATTTAAGAGAGTATATTAGATTACATTATAATATATTATAATATATTATATAGATTTCTCTTTTCACCCACACCCTACGTGTTCTTTTTCGATCTTATATGTATATAGTAGAAATATACATTATATGTAGGGAAAAAAATTTACCAACAAGAGTATAGAAAAAACGAGGAGGAAGAAAACACAACTTTGGTTTATAGGGTTAAAATAAAGCTTCGCGATGGTGAAGAGGGAGGAAAGAAAACACAGGAAACTGAATTGAATTTATTCCACTAACTTCGGGACGAAATATTTTGTCCGTGATCGTAAAGGGGTTAGCAATGGCATTTTAAGCGATGCTCTAATCAACGATATTTTTCCACCAGCATTTTCCATTAACAATGGCTACCAGCCTCAAGATGGCAATGAAAGCTCCTTTAAGGGACCGTCAACAAATAAAAAAATAGTGCTGAAGAGAGGTTACCGTTTCCGTGCCGTGAAATGTTCAAAACTAAATGGGAATCATTTTTAAATGAAGAAAAAATCAGATAATATTCGTGAGTACTCTTGTTTGACAGTCGATTTAATGCCTTTTTTGACTGATTTTAATTTTTTCCCTTCAAATTTTAACCCAAATGATAATTAATTTTGATGGTTTTGAAATTATTATCAGAAGTAACTACTTATTTATAATTTATTAATCAAAGGATTACATGGTTATTTATTTGTTGGTAACTGCCTATAATCTATACATATAAAATTGATTTCTCTCTGTGTGTGTGTTTCTTATACACACTCGGTCGGCTGAAAAATTTGCAGGTACACGAAACTGGGTCCGACTTGAACGATAAGCTACTTTAAAATATCGTCGTAGTTGGGCAGATGCCCGAAATGAAGGAAAACGGTCGGGCAATAATGGTTCCTGGGCCTCAACAATGACTTTTGGAATGTGTACTTCGGTTACCGTGGTTCCTTAAAAATGCGCTTGAAACCATTTATATGCCTTTGGAATGGTTTCCCACTTCTTTGATGCTGCCTATATATGGAGAAAACCCAGGCAGAGCCGGGTACTGTAGCTAGTTTCTTTATATAACACAGACTTGAAAGAGATATTTCAAATATCGTTGAGAATATTTTTGGTTTTTGATTACTCGTACAAGTTGATAGTTATTTTTTAATAGTTTTCCAGTTGAGTATGGCTCTCCAATGCCTCTTACAAACAGGCACTACTGCTTTCAAGCAACTCTTGTTGCTGTTTCTTTTATCAACGATGGCATTGTAAGTCATGCTCTAATCAACAATGGCATTTGAAGCGATGTTCTAATCAATAATGACATTTTAAGCGATGCTGTATTGTTTTCCACAATAACAATGTTTTTCCACCATCATTCTTTATTAATAATAGAGCAGAGCTTAAAAAGTTGCTTTAGAGCCAGTGCTATTGCCGACAATAGCTTTTCCATCAGTACATTAGCTTTCAAACAATATTGCCATTGTTGCTGTTTCAAAAAAAAAAGAAAAAAAATCCAGCACGAATTAAAATCTCCAAAGACTGGGAAACCTCTGGGGGCCCTATGATCGCTCCCGTTGAGATGTAACTGCCCCCCCCCCCAGTGAACGTATCTTCATTATAAAGCGTCTCTGGTTTGTTTGATTAATTGTTGTTGAGCTCACTAGATATTATCATTTATTTTAAAGTATAGTGCTATTAGAAATCAGTAATCTCTGAAGGGTATATAAGCAGTTTTTTCTGTTCGTAATTTCCCTCAGCCGGAAGGATTGGCCTTTTTAAAGGGGCTTCAGCAATCGTGAAAGCCTTATTTCAATGATTACTCATGCACACATGCAACAATTAATGTAAAAGGACGAGATAATGTTCACCCAGAAGACTCACCCATATTAGTCAACTTTGCTGTTAGTGCTCGATAAACCTAAGAAAAAAAAATGAATTACCAATAGCCAAGCATAGCGTCAAATATCAATGAAAAAATGAATAGAGTTTTCATACCCATTTATTCCACAAATCAAGCATTATTTAGCTTTACTTTTTTTTAATGAAACTTTAAAAATGAAAATTAATTATTTAAAGTTAAAAAGTTTGAAATTATTCAACTCATTAAATGAAATAAAATTGGCAAGCGATGTGAATGCTACTTGTTTTACAACTCGTATTATTATCACTTCAATTGTAAAAGAAAATTATACTGTAGCAAAATTGAGTGTTAGAAAACAAACAAGTTGAAATTGGGTGTTAGAAAGCAAACGCATATACAGTAATTGATTTCGTACCTTGTCCATAATGACAATGACCAACAAGTTGAGAGTTGAGGCTGTTATGGAAGTCGTTATTTTGGCATAGGTTCTCCAGATGTAATTGTCACTAGCTGTAAGTACCGTCACTAGAATTATCCTATAAACGATCATACCGAAGACTGCCGCCAGTAGTAAGCTCAACTAGAAGAGATAAAATACGTACAGTCAGTTCACGATAAGTCGAACTTTGATAACTCGAATATCTGTTTAAGTCGACGTTCTCATTCAGCCGCAGAACATTTTCCAGATTCTAGTTTCCTTAGCTCGAAGTTTTCTTCCTTTAAGTCGAAGTTTTCGGGATTGAGAGAAATTTAAAACATAGAATTTGGTAGTAGAATTCCGTATTTATCAATTTAATTTAGCACTTAGTAACATAATTCAGCATTTAAAAACAGAATACAGCATTTAAAAACAGAATATAGCATTTAGCAATAAAATTCAGCATTTTCCTTTAAGAGGAAAATCTGGAGAGTTCGGCGGATTTTCCTCTGCTTGCAAAAAGTGAATGATTTTCTCACGTAAGAAGGACAAAGAAGAGAGAGAGAGAGAGAGAGAGAGAAAGAAAGTCAAAAATTATCTTGTGCAGACTTTATTTACAGCCGAATCCGTTATAACGAACTTCAAGAGACCGAAGAAATCACTTCGTTAAAACGAAATTTCGTTATAAAGGATTTCCAGGTCTTTGCAGTGTTCCTATGCAAACTTATCTGGGGGATTAGAAAAGTGTTCGTTAAAATGAGATTTTTCGCTGTAACGGTATTCGTTAAAACGGGATTCGACCGTATAATTCGTTCATTTATACGCGTATTACGTATGTATCCGTTTCCATAACAGAGTATGTACGTCTACTTTATTTATAAACATTATCATTCAATAATAAAATATGAATAAGTTAGAATAACTTATTTTTTCGAATTTCTCAATCTCTACTAGTTTGATATGTTTTACTAATAAGATATTTGTGAATATCTCTCTGGTATTTCAATAAATATTTATTTTTCCCCATCTGAAATCGGAATTTCCGATTAGTTGAACCAACGATAAGTCGAAGTTTTTCTGCACATTCGACTTTGACTGCATGTGATGTGTGTGTGTGCAGTATGCAGTGTAGTATCTGAAATCAATAAAAGGATAAGGCAAGAATATTTCATGAAAGAATCGACATTGAGTCTATCTACATTACATTGACATTACTATAGATGTTCTCCATATTTCGAAAATTAATACAATGGCGAAAGTATATGAGCTTGTGCAATCGGGACTTACCACGAACAGAACTGCGGAATTCGCTCCGGCGTAACGATACACTTTGCTCCAAAATGGAAGGAATGGCTCCACAGCCTACGGGAAAAATAATTAACCGTTATCACTGGAGTCCAGATTATATTGCATATTTTGGTCATTTTGTACATAAATGCATAAAATCAAAGAATTTTCAGAATAACTGCATACAAGTATTTTTAAAAATTTATTAAAGTTCTCGATCACTTTCTCTATAATTTTCCAAATGATTATTGCTTATAATATTTTCATAACATCGACTTTTTTCCCGCGAATGGGATTTAGTGAATTAAAATAGTTGATCTTGGCTTCCCATGCTTTCCTATGGGAAAAATCAAAATTTCAAAAATTTTCTTTTCACTTTTGGGGGGCATGCAATTTTTTCTCTCTCAAATACTATAGATATTTTTACACAATTTAACATGAGGATTTAGGATTTTAGTTGTTGGTCGTTTTTCTAAAAAATATGTAGATTTTATTTGCATATGCAGCATATAAACTGAAGAGCCAAAAAAACTGGTACAGGCATGCGTATGCAAATAAAGAGATATGGAACCAATCAGAGTACGGCGCTGCGGTCGGCAACGCCTATATAACACAACAAGTGTCTGGCATAGTTGTTAGATCGGTTACTGCGGCTACAATGGCAGGTTATCGAGATTTAAGTGAGTTTGAACGTGGTGTTATAGTCGGCGCATGAGAGATGGAACATAGCATCTCCGAGGTAGCGATGAAATTTGGATTTTCACGTACGATCATTTCACGAGTGTATAGTGAATATCGGGAATCCGGTAAAAAATTAAATCTACGACATCGCTGCGGCCGGAAAAAGATCATGCAAGAACGGGACCAACGACGACTGACGAGAATCATTAAACGTGACAGACGTGCAACCCTTCCGCAAATTGCTGCAGATTTCAATGCTGGGCCATCAACAAGTGTCAGCGTGCGAACCATTCAACGAAACATCATCGATATGGGCTTTCGGAGCCGAAGTCCCACTCGTGTACCCTTGATGACTGCACGACACAAAGCTTTACGCCTCGCCTGGGCCCGACAACACCGACATTGGACTGTTGAGGACTGGAAACACGTTGACTGGTCTGACGAGTCTCGGTTCCAATTGCTTCGAGCTGATGGACGTGTACGGGTATGGAGACAACCTCATGAATCCATTTATCCTACATGTCAACAGGGGACTGTTCAAGCTGGTGGAGGCGCTGTGATGGTATGGGGTGTGTGCAGTTTGGCGTGATATGGGACTCCTGATACGTCTAGATACGACTCTGACAGGTGACAGGTATGTAAGCATCCTGTCTGATCACCTGCACCCATTCATGTCCATTGTGCATTCCGACGGACTTGGACAATTTCAGCAGGACAATGCGACACCCCACACGTCCAGAATTGCTACAAAGTGGCTCCAGAAACACTCTTCTGACTTTAGACACTTCCGCTGGCCACCAAAATCCCCAGACATGAACATTATTGAACATATCTGGGATACCTTGCAACGTGCTGTTCAGAAATCTCCACCCCCTCTTACTCCTACGGATTTATGGACAGCCCTGCAGGATTCATGGTATCAATTACCTCCAGCACTACTTCAGACATTAGTCGAGTCCATGCCACGTCTTGTTGCGGCACTTCTGCGTGCTCGCGGGAGCCCTACACGATATTAGGCAGGTAACCAGTTTTTTTGGCACTTCAGTGTATACATATATGTCTGGGGCATTTTTTTGCAAATGAATATGCACTAAGAAAGAGAAAATATGCATTTTAAAAACATATCTGCTTTTTTTTTGCATGAGGCATTTTTTAAATTCAGATTTTTATAATTTTTGGTCCAGATTTTGGAATTTTCAACTTTTTCAGGATGTTTCAGTGCATATTTTTAGTTTTTTACTGCATATTTTGGAATTTTAAACGGCACACTTTGGAGTTTTTAAGTGTATATTTGGAATTTTTAAGTGCGTATTTGCATATTTTTAGAGCATATTTCGTCACTTTTTAGCGCATGTAATCCGTTCCCTATCACCAATAAGAAATCAAAAAAAATATTACTACTGTATATATTTATTTGAATGAAATCAGTATATTGTAACTGATATAAGACTCTTTCTGCTTAGGAAAAGCAGCGAATTATTCAATAACTTTGTTGTCTGATAAACTTCGAATGATTCAAACAAATTTTTGTACACATTTTTTTATTCAGTTATGTTTAATACAGTTGATGGATTTAACCTTTTATTCCAGGATAATATCTAATATTTGATCAACACGCTATGTAATTTTCACACAAACCTTGAAAGATAACTCACGAAAAAAATTTAAATGTAAATTCATTATTTTTCAATGTTAGTTATTTTTAGTAATCGTATGAAAATTATAAGCGGTTTAAATGAAACTGCGGTGTTTCTAAGAAATTTTTTTCTCCCGACCATTTTTATGGATGTCAACTATACATTCCAGCGGCTCATTTACTGGAAATTTTGACAGCCGACTTCATTTTTGATTGTGAAAGTCATAAAAGTTTTAATTATAACATCTCTCAAAATTATTATTCAATGAGAATGAAACCAGTCGCAGTTTAATTACAGCTGATATTTTTTTCGTGTTTAC
This sequence comes from Pholcus phalangioides, assembly GCF_987345545.1. Lineage (NCBI taxonomy): Eukaryota > Metazoa > Arthropoda > Arachnida > Araneae > Pholcidae > Pholcus > Pholcus phalangioides. Next base: position 7,365,345 of record NW_028301608.1, on the reverse strand, counting down.
TTCAATGTTGAAAAACTACAAAAAAGTCAATTAATTCACGCAAAACAATTTTAAGAAGTTTTATAATTTGAATAAGTTTTGTTATTCAGTAATTTGGGGAATTTTTTTTCTCCTATTCGTTGGTTCGACTTCTTGGGCAAAGTTGATCTACTCTTCCACAAAACAATTTAATAAACTTTAATTTACAAGTAGGATGGAAATAGAATTATTTATAGTAGACTTCTATAAGAACCCAGTATGTATTTTTTAAATAAATTTTTCCAAAATTAAATTTTACTCCCAATATAAGGTCTAATATTCAATCAGCAATGTTGTAAAATAACGATGAAAAATTAAAAAAAGTAAGCGTACAAAATTTAATTTTATTCAAATGCTAGCTCTTTTCTATTTTTCTATGAAAACTAAGTGCGTTTATATCCTGTTACCGGGTTGTATGAAGCTGGGCCGGCTTTTGTCATTTATCGTGGGTTATACATGTTATAAAGCGTTCGAAAGCGGATTACAGAAGATGTCAAGAAGTTTAATTGCGATATTGTAAAGAAAGCATTGGAAGATAACAGGAGCTTAAAATCAGCAAAACGAAATCTGTGTGTAGGGAGAAAGGAAATTTTTGCACTAAAAAGGAAAGATGGAAATGAAATCATTAGTATTGTTGAGGAATTTTATAATACTCTTATACAAATATGAAGAACAGGATCAGAACGAAGGAAAGGGAGCGGGAAGAAAAAAAAATGGAGCCGAATTTGAACAAGTAGCACCTGGGCTGAAAGAGGAAGTCTACAAGGCTATAAGATTTATGAAAAAAGGGAAATGCCCAGGTGAAGATGGGATTTCAATAGACATTGTTAAAAAAGCAGGCGAAGAATTTGCCAGTATGCTAGCTGCTTTGTTCACAAATTGTCTCACAAAATCGGATGTGCCTGAAGATTGGAATAACGCAATGATGGTTCTTCTTTACAAAAAGAGCGAAAAAGAGGATGTCAAGAACTACTGACCAATCAGTCTCCTATCAGTAATTTATAAAATCTTCACTAAAGTGCCGACGTATAGGCTTGAATCCAAACTGGACGAAGCTCAACCAAAAGAACAGGCAGGATTTCAAAATGGATTCAGTACAATGCATCACATCAAAACAATCAGGGAACTTATAGAGAGACATAAGGAATACGAATTACCATTTTGTATAGCCTTCATTGATTTTGAGAAAGCGTTTGACTCTGTCTTCACATCTGCTGTTGCTAAAGCTCTAGATGTAATTAGGGTAGAGAAGACTTACATCGCACACACAATATCATCAAGAAAATATATGACAAAGCAACTGCAACGATTCGTTTGGATAAAGGAAAAGCAAAGATTAAACTCGGAAAAGGAGTCAGACAGGGTGATACTATGTCACCAAAAGTCTTTACCGCTGTTTAGAAGTATTCAGAAAACTGGATTGGGATAAAAAAGGAAATAAAATAGATGGAGAATTTCTCAACCATTTGCGTTTTGCAGACGACATTGTTGTTATCAGCAGTAATCCAGACGAACTAGAGGAAATGATACAAAAATTGGCGAAGGCAAGTATTTAGGTGGGCTTGAAAATTAATCTGCAAAAGACTAAAGCTATGTTCGACCCCTTTGCATTGAAGAGGACAATCTTGCTCAACAACACAGAGATAGAAGAAGTAGGAAGCTATGTATACCTGGGACAAGAAATTACCATGGACAAAGGAATAATTAATGAAATAAACAGAAGGATCAGGACTGGATGGAGCACTTTTGGCAAAAACTGTGTAATTTTGAAGAGTCACATGCCATTATGCCTGAAAAGGAAAGTTTTTAACCAGTATGTGCTACCAGCACTGACTTATGGAGCTGAAACATGGACACTCACAAGCAAGACGATACAAAGGCTACAGACAACACAAAGGACCATGGAAAGATGTATGCTAGGCATCACAAGGAGAGACAGAAAACGAATCACTTGGATAAGGAACCACACAAAGGTATATGATATCATGGAAAGAATTAAATGTTTGAAATGGAAATGGGCTGGACATATTGCAAGAAGACCGGACAACAGATGGACCACAAGTATTCTAGAGTGGTACCCCCGTGGTGTTAAACGTCCAAGAAGGCGTCCCCACGCAAGATGGATTGACGAGATCAGGAAAGTGGCAGGAGTCAACTGGATGGCTAAGGCATCAGACAGAGCAAAATGGAAAAATTTAGAGGAGACCTTCATCCAGCAGTGGATTGAAATGTTTGTTGATGATAATGATACATGTTATCCCATAAATTCGTAAATTGTTTAAAAATTCATAAAAAAATCGAAGGAACAGGAACATTTGATTGTGAAAAAGTTATTTTCATGAGGGGGGGGGGATTTTTTTGGTAGAGAAAAAAAATTTAGCTCAAATTTTTGTCGATAGAGGTCAGGTGCAGTGCGAAAATCTCGCAAGAACGATTGAATCTGAAGCTTTCTTCAATCTCTTCTGCGTCCGAAACGTTCCTAAATCTTCAGATGGTGATTCGTGGCTAAGGAAAAACTTCACTATCGTGAAGTTGTTTCGATAGAAACAATCCACCAACATTAACAATGAAAAGCTTATGTCAGCGTCCGTAACAGGAAAATTCTGGAATGAGCTGTTGATCGTACACCCTGCATTTTATAGGACTCTGATATGCATGTTTCCCGCTCTTTTCTCACGTGCAGCACCCTATAGCGACAAAATTTGAACTATTTTTTTTTGTAAGCTACCAAAAAATCCACTTTTGTAAAAATAACCTTCTTACAAACCGCTTCAAATATGCTATTTCCTTCAATTTTTGCGAATTTTTAAACTGTTTAAGAATTTATGGGACACCCTGTACACCGCAGTGGATTATTTACTCAAACTTATGGCAACTGACTTTTTTTTGATCGGGAGTCTAAAAATTTGAATTTTTATATTTTCCCGAATTATCATGTCATGAAAGTGGAACCTTAAAACACCTTGAAATTTTACTTTTTTCACAAACATTTCTTCGCATTTTAGGTAAATATTGGAGACTATAAATGTGTGTGTGGCAATTAATTTACTAAAAATAATTAAATGAGCTTCAATGTATAATTATGATATGAATGTGATATTTAAACAAGGATTTGTATCTACATTAAAGACTTCTAAAACCTAACACATGATGTAGGAAAGCGATCCATTCCATGAAAACAAATAAATTTCTCCTGCGGAAAACCTTTTCCATTATCCAAATTACTCATCATGAATAATTAAGATAATTATCTATTGTTTTTGTTTTCCAATGATTCGGAATTAATCATGAAATGTTCATGACTATACATAACTGAATGTCATGAGATAGACCCCAGATGCATTGCTCACGACAGATACAGGCATTGGGATGAGTCACGAAAACGCAAAACGGGTTTGTAAGCAATAAGGAAAAACCATTATTGCCGAAAAAGTAATTACTTTTAATTAAATAAAAACGTTATCACAAAAATTATAGCTTTGCCTGGTTTTAATTTATACAAAAAATTGACACGTTTTTAAGACAAATATAAACTTAACTGGTCGAATGGTCACTCGAACAATTAAATTTTATTTGCCTTAAAAACGTGTCACTTTTTGTATAAAATAAATAACGATTTATTGTTATTTTTCGATCGGTAATCAATAATGCATTTATGTGTATTGAAAGGAGTATGAGAGAGAAAAAAGAAGTAGTATATAGTTGGCCAAAAAAGAAGTCATGGTATATTGTCATATTATACAAGCCTTCGTAGGAAATTTTCGGAGATGTTTGTATTGCGCTACTTCAGATTGCGCTATACTTTCCGATTTGCAATACTTCAGTACTAAAAAACGAGGTCATCTGACTATTTCAGTATATTTAATGACCATCTCTTGATTTATCAATGGATATTTCCTTATTATCAATGGATAAATTGTTTCGGAACTCTAAAAAATCGTCTATAAGGCATAAATTCGGATAAGACACCACAATAGGCTTAATACACCACAATAGAGATAGCTTTTGGAAAGTGTTATGGTACGCGTACATATGCTTATATTCCAGGAAGATGTCACTCTCCGTTATCCATACGAAGGTTTTAATAGCCGACTGATGCGAAGATGAATTTAGTAAATAAAGAAAATTCATCTTCGCATCAGCCAGCTATTAAAAACTAAAAACCTTCGTATGGATAGCGAAGAGTGGCGTCATCCCTGGATAAGTCACCATCTGGTGGCAGTGTCAGCAATTTATTGCGAGCTTTGGCCGGAGTTAGGTCCAACCGTCCACGTAGATCCCGTTCAGTGCATACGAGCTCCATGGAAAGATTGAAATTCGTTGACTTTGTAGTCTAGTGCGCTAACCCGGCAAGCGAGAGCACGTGGGTTCGATTCCCCGCAAGGGCAGTTGAATTTTTTTTTTCTTTCCTAAATTCATCTTCGCATCAGCCAGCTGTTAAAAAAACCTTCATATGCGTATAAATATTCGCTTTGACCGTGGGGTTAATAAATAAATACATCTAGCTTCTCTTCTTCTCTCCCCCCCCCCCAACCCAGTTGCAATCGCAGTCCCACAGCCTTCGCTATATATAAATCTAATAGGCACAGCACTAGAGTCTCTTTGACGTACCGATCGTCCGTGGGTTCTTTCAAGTTTGACGTTCATCTAGTGCGCGTTGCTTGGCTCGCAGTGAAATATTCCGTGATATCCGTACACATTTATGGGAAATCTCAGCAAACCACTCAAGGACGCGGAGGTAAACACACTTTTGAAGAGGAACCATTCAAGTCTTCTTCGAGTTACCATAGATCTTAGCGAAACATCGATTCAAATGTGACTAAAAATAAGGGTCGAGATGCTGTAAGACTTCATAAAATTGAAGCCACCGCAAATATACGTGCTACAATTCGTGCTAAAACAGCTCAAATGAAGTACTAAAGTATGCTTTTCACTTTTCACAGAATATATTTCAGAGAAAACACCCTTATTTTCATCGTCAAACATATTTATGAAAAATTCATTACGGAAATTTCTGATTTTTTTCCTTTTTTTCTCTTCACAATTGGGGACAAAAAACTATGTATGTCGGTAGCTCTTTAGAGCTTCAAAGGTTTTTTTTCCCTCTCAGCTCACCTACGATTGTCACGATCATTAGATAGAAAGAGAAAAGGAAAACGTTTTTTCTTTCGTTTATGAGAGCATTCTTCTCTTCCGCGTGCTTTCTTGTCTCCTGGCTATCATTGCCTTGCCACATTCTAAGTTTTCTAATCTGGTTTTTTTTTTCACCGAAGTATACTGTATAACCCCACGTGTTATGAATGCAAGTTACTAACAGGAGGAAAAAGACTGGCAATTGTATTCCGAAAATAGACACGACACAGAAGAGCGACGAGTTACAAAGCTCAAAGAAATAAGTAAGTACCCGTGAGTAATTTCGAGACGAAGAAGATGACGAAGACAATGAGAGATTTCGCACTGGAGGGGAAAAAATAATAATAACAATGCTTTTTGGCTAACAGCCGTTCAACCTTAACCTTCCAATAAAATGCTGATGCCGACAAATCTTCAGTATTTCTTTTGTCACCGATTTTAATTTCTTTCAACTAGATAATTTAACTAGAAATAAAAAAAATTGATTGCAGCACTACACATAACAAGCATTACAAAGAAACAAACTTCACGGAAGGTTCGCTATACGTGCACACACATTCCATCATGTACCAATTCGTTGAAAGTTCCGCAGAGGAATGTAGACGAGGTGCATGTCTGGTTTAGTAGTAGTCGTACCACATCGTACACCTATACTGTAAGCATCGTAATCACCTCCCTTCGAAGTTTTACAGAAGGTAAGCATGTACTAAGCGAGATCATCATTCCTTCATAAAGTTCTTCACGGCAGAATCGACGACTATTATTTGACGAGCCTAATTAATATCTCCGTGCCATCTCGCGAGCGACGGGTTCATAGTTCCCGAAATGTCTTTTATTTTCCTCGTGCACGCACGAACATTTTAAATGCTTCTCCAATTTTGCGAGCATGCAAGCATTATAATACGGGTGAATTCCCTGATATATTTCACAGGGATTCAATGTTCTACTAGGTACTATATGAATTTGTATATATTTTATGTTTTCTCATCTATTTTGGTCGTTTTGTCTTCCTCATATTGAATTCACAATGTTTGCTTCCGTTGCGCATATATATTTTTGCTTTATACATTTGTTGATGATTTTTTCTTTAACGTGTAAATTATTATTATTATTTGCTTTTCTATTGATTTCCATTACTTTTCCTATCTCTGTAATTGGGCTCAGCCTGTTGAGGTGTGTAAATAAATAAATAAATAAATAAATAAGCATATAAGCATAGTGTCGCGAGCTGGATTGATGTGAATCGGTGAGATGAATGAGTTCTCTGGAAATGTGTTAGCCGTTACTTTCACAGAACAGAACAGAACGGACCGAGCACGACGAGGCTCTGTCGCTTACGCGATATAAGCCCATTGTCCCGGAGGGCGTGGTTGTGTCGGAGAAAATTCTGACTTACAAGGAGAAAAAAAAATAGGGATCCTTATTATGGGGTCTAAAGGGGCCCCTAGCCATGTATGTGCATTCATATACAATTACAAACAAACAAAACAAAAAAAAAACATGTGCGAGATCAGACATCTAACGAAGGGAATCACATTATACAATAATGAGTTCGGGGACCCCTTTTCGTGACTTTCACAGATCTTTTCCATGGTTTTCATAAATTTCACTGATCGGTAGGCCTATAGAAGACTTTCTTCCGATTTTGTGCAAGTGTTGGTGTCTTCCACCGCAAGTACGAGATCGGTAAATCCAGGAAGAGGAGAAATACTCGATCTTTTTCTGTTTATGCTGTATGCATATTCCTTTACTACCTCGAAAGTAAGAGAAAAAAAGGTAGATTTCAAAAACACCGTATCTCTTCTTCTGTTATTAAAATGTGAACAAAGGATGGCTCCATCCACTGGCAGTTGATCCGACAGGTTGAGAGGCATGTTCGACTAATGTTGAGCATGTTGAGAAGCATACTTTACAAAATCTCTGGTCTCGTCATTGCCAAAATAAGATGTTTTTAAGGAGGCGAAATGTCTCAGAATTGTCAAAAAAACAAATCATCAGGTTTCGAAATGTTTCGTAAATGTCGTAGAGAAGGTTTAACAAGCTATTCGTGAGGTTCAGGAAAACGATGGCACTACGAATAATTGAGCTGGTAGCAAGCAGCTAAGTACAGAGTCCCGATCTATTTGAGAGCTGAAATTAGACTGTGGAGGGAGGGGCAAAGCACTATATTTGAGCAATTCACTGTCTAGTAACTATAGGGCTGCCAGTCTTTTGTCTGAAACGTTAATGCAGCAAACCCTGCTGTGTATGGGATTCCTGAGCACTCAATCGCTGTAAGGATTCTTTAGAAACGGCCCCAATTATAGTTTTCATCGAAATTTTACCTCTTCCGGTTGAAGAACCGAAACTTGAAAAATATCTGAAAAGTTGTGATTTTGGATCACATTTGTTTATTCGGGAGTTTTGGTTACGGAAAAGTCAAGGAAAACGCAAAATATTTGGCCAAAAGTCACGGATATATGCAAATATTTGATGAAATGATTTATGCAAACAGGGAAAAAAAATCTGTGAAGAGAAAACTGAAACTTGATAGTTGATTTGGAAAAGTTAAGATTTTTAATTATATTTATTCCTTTAGAAATTTGTCAAGAAAATTTTTGAGTTTTGGAAAATAAAATTTCTGATTTTGAGTCAGGGAATTGTTCAAGTTTTTTTAGGGAAATTTTTGACTTTTTGCCTAGGAAATTCAGAGAAATGATCAAGCAGGGGAACCCTGCACTAAAGATAGGTGGAACGAGCATCTAAAATTAAATTTCTGATCTGATCCGAGTGCCATCATCACCGAAAAGTTTCCATGTTGAACATTAGTCGAAGCGGCATAAATACTACGCGCGTTTTCACAACCAGTGGGAAAAAGATGACACAGGATATCTTTCTCTGATGACGTTTTGATGGAGATTAACGACTCGAGTTAGGTCTGCGTCTATAGCTGGAGTCATTAAGACTTCATAATGTAACACGTGGAGACCGATATTTTCCTGAGGAAATCAATAAAGGTAAAGAGGGAAAACATGACGTTATTGATGAGACCTAACGACTTGCTTTCATCTGGGTTGAATGCATTAACTGCTTCTCAACAAGAAATGCCAATCACAGCACGAAGGAAAGTTTCAGCTATCCGAAAAAAGTCCAAAAGTAGATAAAACTGATCGGATGTATATGAGAAGGACCGGAAGCGGAAGTTCATCTTGTCCACCAGGGGTTCCTTATCGTACGTTTCCAGTGGCTTGTTTATGATAACGTCTTGATTTGGTGACAGCGACTATTCTTAGTCTTTGTGGTAAGAAAGGACTATTATATCCGTACTTTTTTGAACCTTTACGAACAGTAGAGGACTAACGTTTTTAGAAATGGATTCCTACTGACCTGGGCAAAGAAATATAGTATGGCAATTATAATATTTTTTGCTGCTGTGTTGTCGTGTGGGCACCGTGATGGACTTTGATCGCGAGAACTAGAGGCGGATTTACGGTTTTGCCGCTTGTGGGCTAGACTAATTTTGTCGCCATTTTCCCATTCTTATCTTTTTTTCTTGACTACTCATTCTTCGAATTCACCACTATAACGCCCACTTAGGCCCCTCCCCACTCCTGTAAATACGTCTGTGTCTCTAAGTCACTCTTTTGGTCACTCAAATGCTTGCGTATTATTTTGGTCACTCAAATGCTTGCGTATTCTTTTGGTCACTCAAATGCTTGCGGACTCTTTTGGTCACTCTTTTGAGCATTCACATACTTGTACACTGTTTTGATCACTCACTTTCTTGTACACGCTTAGTCACTCTTTTGGACAGTCCCATGCTCACACATTCTATAAGTCCAACTTTTGGTCAGTAACTCACTTATTCCTTTGCTTTCAAGGTCACTCTTTTGATCCTTCGCATGCTTGCACACGCTCTAGTTCTCTCTTTAGTCATTGGCATGCTTTCACGCGCTCTAGGCCACGCTTTTGGTCTTTCACTGACCTGGTCCCTTGCTCCTTAGGTTACTCTTTTGGTCATTCACTGACAAAGTCCCTCGTTCTCTGGGCAGAGGTGGATCTATGGCAGAGTATAAAAAATTTTCCACCCTTCTCCCATTCTACTAATTTTCTCGGCCACTAATTTCTTAAATGAGCCCTGAGGTATATCTCGCTTAGCTTCCCCCTTCCGCGTAAATGCGTCACTGGCGAGGATTCAAGCTCGACTTACAGTCTAAGTTTAAAAAAAAAGTACCTTACAGTTTGAGAGCGTGTCTGGTATTGTACGTAAATTTTAGTGCTTCCATCAATTTTTCAAACTATGGGTGAAGTGTGACGAAGTCGAATCCCGTTTTAACGAATACCGTTATAGCGAAAAAATCTCGTTTTAACGAACACTTTTCTATTCCCCCAGATAAATTTGCGTACAAACAATGCTAAATCCTGGAATTCTTTTATAACGAAACTTCATTATAATGAAGTGATTTCTCCGGTCTCTTGGAGTTTGTTATAACGGGATTCGACTGTAATTGTACTGATGCAGGTCTGTGCACCCCTGCTTCAAAAATTTTCGCAAGATATTTTAAAATAACCCTGTATAAAAAATTATTGTTTAAAAAATTGAAGGAGCATTGGTACTGACTCTTCTTTTTGAAATTTAGCTGGAATTTTTTCTTTGTATTTATTAACAGGTGTATGGACCAACGGGCTGTTGACGATTATATTCTATTCAATGTCTCACCCAAGAATGACATTCGTTACAGAAGATGAAAATGGGCTCGCATTCGTTGAGACGGCTTTGGTTTCGAAAGGGCAATGTGAAATTCAGGGCCGTATAATAACGGCTGTCTCATGACGCACCGGAGTCGATACCAGCTGACGTCATCACCCTGACAGAGCCGGTTAACTGCCATTGGCTACTTTAGTATTTAAAGGTCATGCTTTAGTTAAAAAAGTATTAGAGCAGTGAAGCATTGGGCGGAGATACGGGGGGATTGTCCCCAGCATCAAAGGTGGATTCGTCTGATCTAATGTATATGTGTATATATAAATTGACAATAATCATGATCAGGGGGGCCTCCCCCCAGACTTTGAAGTCTATCCCCGCCTATACAGTGAAGTCAACGCACCTGATCCGAGACCACGCCCACTGAGTCAAGGGGCGTCAAAAACAACTTCAAAGGGATGAGACAGCCCTTACTATATAGCCCTGGCGAAATTGCTGTTGCGTTTGACATTAGGCTGCGTATCGGAAAAACATGGATAATAACTTATGTCAAGGATGTTGTTTTCGTACTATGATTAACTGTATTGATATTCATTACTTACGTAGGACCACCGATAGCTGTTATTGCTACTGTTATTATTTGTCTTAGTAATCATCATTGAATTTACTATATTTTTATTCGATATTTTTGATACCTTAATCAATAATACTGTTGTAAATAAATTGATTAAACTCGTTAGCAATGCGTGCGTCCATTCTGCTCTGTTTTTGCTTCTCTCCTATCGTCAACTCACTCAATTTTACCGATATTCTATCTGCATGGCGAGAAGATTCTCATGTAGAATATCGTGCGCGAAATAGGCACGATATTTACTTATACGCATCAGTAATATAAAGTATATTTCGTATTATTGATGTAAATCAGGAAAATAGATAGAAGAACGCAGTTTGAACAACATCAAGCAGAAATGGTTCTCATGCTCGTATTGATGGCAGCTGCACGAAGAGTGGTAAAAAGCTAAAATATCGGTCATTAACGTCTTATGCCAGTGCTCTTTGACATTTTTCGAGCATTGGGAAAAACAAACTATATCCGTTGCCATAAGAAGAGCAGCATTATGGTGACTCCGACTCTGACACACATAAGAATCAAATCAGCAAAATACGAATCTGTGAATGCAACTCGGATGGGTTGTTCAATTGAGGGTGTCTATCCTGAGTATAAAATTTGGTTCAAACATGGGGGGGAGGGGATGGCTTTGTGAGCGAATTGCTATTTGGGAGCACCAAGTTGAAGATGGTTGATCTGTGAAAAAAAATAAGTATGACCCACATTCAAGACGGTCTCAGCAGCTTCATGGAGCCCCAGTGGAAGTGATATTTCGGGACCCCCCCCCCCCATTGCGAGTTTGAATTAACCAACCTCATAATTTACATTCTTTCTGTAGAAAACCATAGAAAAGATTTCAGCATCATTAGGCTCTTTAACCAGCATCTCCTAGAGATAGAAGACCTCCTCACGCTGCTCGTGACGTCACGCAAGTAGTCCATTCTCACTCAGAATATTCGGAGGAAATATATTCCGCTGCACGTGATAGTATTAACGTTGTGCGGAAAAGAAACGATCGGGAACAGAGTTGGCGATTTCTGTGCCCCACATCCTATCACCGTGCGGTATATGCGTGCCATCCCGGAAGATTCTACGCAAAATAAGAAGAAAAGAAATAGGATACTGTGGTTCAAAATGTGGCAAACTTGCTAAGCAATCGTATCGGACTATTCTCATGTCGTCACAGCTGAACTTGGCAACCCAAGCGAAAGCCTTCTATCTCCAGAAGGTGCTGCTTTAACCCCTTCGCTTACAAGCGATTGACAAGAAATTCGGATGCTCTCTATTTGGCGAATTGGCGATAAATATGATAACCTTGTCTTAACCTAATCGCACGTTAGAAAAGGAGAAGGAAAAAGTAAAAGAAAAAAAGGAAAAAAAATGAAAAAGAGTAAAAATAGTATAATACGTAGATAAGTTGACAAGAATGTAGGTACAAGTCTACCCTCACCCTGCCTGTTCTTTTTTACTCTTATAAGAAAGATACATTATGTGTGGAAAAAAATCACTATCAGGGTGCACAAAAAAATCAAGAGGAAAAAGTTATATGGCTGCAACAAAGCTTCGCGATGATGAGGAGAGAGGAAAGGAAACAGACAGAACTTGTTCGAATTTATTCCACTGGCGTTTGGACGCAATATTAAGTCCTTGATCGTAAAGTAGTTAACGGACCTAAAGCTCTCGGATGAGTCCACGTGCCAAGTTGTCCCTGCCCACATGAAAAAGCTTACAGTTGAGAGTGACAGTTGCGCCAACTTACAATCACAAAAATCCACGCAACTGCCACTCTTGCTTAAAATCTGGACAACAGATGGCAGCACAACGAACACCTAATTCACACTCACTCATGAGGAAATTCACGTATACGTTAAAAACACCTCTTTCTAACGTTTCATTCAAAATTCGTCATAATAACGGTAGCGAGCTGCACGTGTAGTTTAGCTACAGTAGTAAATTGAAGAAATTTACAGAAACAATATCACATTGAGTCGAACTAATGTTAAAAGAGGTACATACCATTGTCACGGGATTAAGGCGATAGTGATTGACCGTACTTTCGTATTCCGGCCGAATTTGTTCCTAAAACGAAAAGAACAACAAAAAATGAATGAAAATATATATTTGATTACATTTTTCAAGGTATAATGTCTATTCATTTTTCATTGAATATGTCCATACCAAGCCGTAATCCAAGTCTGCCAAGTTCCATTCCCAAGCTAGCGTGGCTTGCTTTCTCTTCCACAACTCCATGAACATGGTCGCTGAAGAGGAAAATAGAAATGAATGGGCATCAGTGATTCGAAATTGAATCCCCATTCAATTACCGTATAGATAACACAACTACTTGATAATATTTTACCGGACACCTATCTATTTTTGCAGTGGGTAGCATTGGTCAGGAGAATTTTCTACTGGTAATATCTTACCACCGATTTTTGTTAGTATTACCACGACATGCTATGAGAATGTACATTGAAGTTGTAGACCGGGGGATCTTGAACGCATGGCCCCCACGGACAATTTTCAGAAAATTGCCAAAACACATTCAAAGACGATTAAATGACTAATTTAAAAGCAAAAAGGGGAGAAACTCAGCTGTAATAGTGCCACTTCCGTAAAATTCAAAGAAATTGAAACTTTTATATGCAGCTCGCACCCATAGGCGGTTATGTTCCCCCTCCCCCTGTTCATGGGGTGTAATTCTTTTTATTTCCCCCAATTATTATTTTGAGGAGGTGCTCGTTAATTTTTTTATATTCCATTTTAATTTTTTTTAACGTAACAAAGCCCAAACATATGTACAGACACAAAAATATACTGTACATAGATAGAAACATATAAACGTGACCTCAAAGGACTTGGAGGTCCGTTTTCGTTGAGGTCCTTCCAGCAGGTCTAGAATTAGCATTTAGATCAGCACTTCTTGTGTTCTCGAACGGAATACCGTATAATTATGGGGTTGATGATAATTCAAAAGAATTTCACATACAGTCGAACTCGATATAACGAACTCTGATTTAACAAATTATTTGATTTAACGATTTTTTAGAAGTCCCTGCGAAAATTTTGGCGTTAATCTCAACCCCGATTTTCTAATTTTCCTTGATTTAAAACGAGTAAAAATCGTTTTATCTGATTTCTTAAATCGCGTCTTTCGATTGTATTTCAATTCTGTTATATAATCTCTTTTTTTTCCCTGCATTCTTATAACTTGAATCATCAAATTTTTATGTAAACAACAAACTGTCGTCATTCATATTTCTCATTTTGTACTCGGAAAAGGAGTTTTTCCTCCACTTCATAGTTCGGTTTATCAAACTGTAAATATGTATATTATCGCTCCATTAAGTAACGCTTAAATAAGTTATGTAACTTTGGCGTTGCAGGAAGAAGTATTTTGGAGATCCATTACAAGAGAGAGTGAGGAAAAAGGGTGAATATCTTCTCTGTAATAAGATAATTCTTACTGTGTGGTTTTTCAAGCATTACAGAAATACCGAAGCGAACAGCGGCGATAAGCAAGAAAGCATGATAAACAGCAAAAATGAGATCTTTACGTGGGGTTAATAAACGATAAGGTAGTCCGTTTTCGTTGCACCTTCGACCCCGTTATCACCTATATTTAGTGAATGGGGGGTTGTCCAAACAATACGGAAACATATAGGTTATACATATTTAATATAAGGGGTTATAAATATTAAATATATACCACAGAAAAAAATTATAGGATTCCGGGAAAAGGTGAAATAGTTTGAATTCCATACCATGGAAAAACGACATTTTGAATCGAACGTTCACAAAAATGTTTTTCCCCGGTTTAAAAATACAACATCGATACTTGATAAAAGATAAGAAAGAAGATAATGTTTTATAACTGGGAACTCTTTTAATTAATAAATATCTGGCATGAAACAGCAAAGCAATTTTAGTCACGATAGGTTTCTATCTACATGATTTACGAGTTCGTGAATTTGGGATTAAGAATTTGGCGCAAATCGATATTGTACTTACCCCAAAGTGACATGAAGACAGCGAAAGCGACAGTAGCAGCGTTATCTGATAAATGAACGATCTGAAAAGGGTGAAATTAATTGTTAATCGAAAAATTATGCATAAGTTAATATAAATGCTGAAAATATTTAAGTTTATTTGTGAAATTTAAAATTATTAGAAGACGCAGAGAATTCAAGCGAAAATGGGTCATCGCTTAATGGGTTCTTAACGTTTTATGTTCTACGGACTCGTTGTGTCAATATGATAAAAGTCAGGGATTTTCCTGTGCCAGTAAGATGAAGACTACAGATCCATTCCGGGATGATATTCAGTACATAATAATGCAAAAAACAATAAGTAAATTAGAGTGAGATATAGATGGCTTTCTTCTCAGCCCGAGATATCAAGGAAACAGTTATTTTCCGGATATTATGTTGAGGTGAACTCGGAAAGAAAAGTCAGAGATGCTACTAATGCCTGATACAGAGAGGCTCGGAATGAAGTTGAGGCTACTAATGCCTCTACTTCAGCGCCTCACGCCACAAGGCGTGAAATAAGGAATGTAGGGTCATGTCTCTAGTGGTGTAGATGGTAGCATGCTTGCCCGGTATGCAAGACGGCCTGGGTTCGAGTCCCGGCGGAGACGTGATGACTCTACTTTCCGAGTTCACCTCAGCATAATATCCGGAAAATAACTGTTTCCTTAATAAGTCAATTGTTATTTCATCTGAGCTCCCGGACTCTTTCAAACCTCTCCGAGGACCCCTGGTTAAGAACTTTAATATCTCAGAGTGTTTATTGTAGAACTTAATTTTACTTCAGGTTTTTATCTCTATTCTGAATGCACCAAACTTTATTCTCACAATTTTACATTATTTATCAGGCATTTTTAATCATTACCTTCCACTGTAGTAGTATTTAGTTGGTTTGAATGCAAAAATGCATCAACATACAAGGCGCGTTTCATAAGTACTTGAAGTAAAATCATGAGAAAAACCAAGAAATACGGGTAGAGGGGGAAAAAAAAAATGTTTTTAATGCAATGGTCCCATCGTTTAATCCACTTTTCATAGCAAGCAGAGAAGGCTTTCTCTGAAGGTTGTTTCAGTGAACCCGACACAACTGAAATTTTCTATCAATTCACGATGCTTTTTTCATATGTGTTATCCCAAACTTCTCAAAATCGAAACATAATTTGTAAATGTAATATTAAAATCATGCCACAGCCCCATTACAGTCCAAACCTCGCACCGTGTCGTTTCTGGCTGTTTCCGATGTTGAAGGAGAAGCTCCGTGAGAGAATTACTCTGTATTAGTTATTTCAGCCCCGTAGGATTCATTGAGATAACTTATAAACAGAAAAACGAAATCTGAAAAGTAGATTGAACGATGGAACCATTGCAATATCATCTGAGGAAAGATAATTTGGAAAAGAATAAATTATTTTCTTGCTGCACCTACGTTTATTGATTTTTAATGATTTTATTCCAGTACAATACACATCTAGATGCGTGATTCATGCATCAGAATTCAGTGAAATACTCATTTAAATTTCAGGTATTTATTTTTTCAGTACAGCCATTTCTCACTGATAAAAAAAATACATCCATTTTTTTTTTTTACAAAAACACCCTTCAAAATTTTGGATAGGAGTGAAATTACCCTTCAAGATTATATTTTCAGATAACACTGGGGACGGCACTGATTACAACAGGTTAAAAGCGAGTTACACGCAATGGTATTATTATCGAAGGCGTGCCACGAAATACAGAATTCTACTCTTTGTAGCGACTCCCTTACCGTCATCGGCATACAGGTCTTATTACGAACGTTTCAACTGTAAGAAACCAAACTTCTTAAGAATCTTATATGCTTGCTTCCCCTGATTTCCGGTTGGGAATTTTCAAGGGGCACCTTAAGGGTTGCAGATTGCGTCCGCCATTCGCATGCCAAACACCTGGGCTCTTCTTTTCGCTCCAGCGAGGTGGAAAAGTGATACCAAAGCGTGAACGCGGTGTACTACATACGAGTATGTACATACGTTATTCTGGAATGGCGGGAGATATCATCTGGTTTTCTCCTCGTATTCGTACCTCGAGCGAACAATTCACACGGAATTAGAGCCATTATTATAGACTTTACCTGGTAAAGACTCGATCCAAAATAATGGAATTATTTCGTCGAAGAACAGAGCTTAACTTGATAACGATTATTATATTATATTTAGCGGAGAGGCCAGGATTTAAGGCGTTTTTAAGTGTTGGTGCTCTATTGTGGGAGTGAGTGAGTGAGTGAAATGCTACATGTGTTGTGTGCGTGATTTCTTAGCATTAACTAATGTAGTAGCGCAAAACTTGCTTGACGCGTTTTAATGAGTTAATGATATTCTAACACAGTGTTTCTTGATCTTTTTTTTTTCGTCCATAGCCTCTGCTTTCTTCTCATAACCCCTGTCTTACCCAGGACCTCCTGCCATCATCCAAAAGTGAGACCCTTTCTATTTACCACGAATTGATTTTTTCAGTAAATTTTAAAGTGGACAAAATTTTGTGAATAAGATCGATCTTCGCCCCCCCCCCCCACCCGGGGCTAGAGTTCAACAAGCCTCTCCTTTGTGGGACGGGTCTATGCAGGGCCGTCACACCATCATGGCTGACCGAACAATGTTCTGGGGGCATCGTAGAAGTAGTACCCTTCTGTTTATGCCTACTCTCGAAAATACCGGATCTCATCATGAAGATATTACGGATATGAGACTTTTACGCAATCCCGGATGAATTCGGCTGGACTCTATTGGTAGTCACTTTTTGCTTTCAAAGGACCTCTTTCTTTATTTCAATTTTTTTATAACTCTATATGGGCCTCATGAATCACCTGTTATGGCTCTCCTTCTTGATTTTTATCAAGAATATCCCAGGACCTAAAGATTCTGGGTTAAAAAAGACTGTGGTAACATTTTAAGTTCGACACTGAAGATTCTGTTTCCCTATTCAGCTTTGACTTATATTGGGAAAAACATTTGACAGGTAGAAACTTCAGAGCTAATAAGCCACGGTACAGACGGAATGTTCCAAACTTTTCGTCTGCATCTACGATAGCCATTTTCAGTGACGACGAATTTATTTTCTAGGCTGTTCAGATTAATTTTATATTAAACAGTATTTACATGGATAGCGGGTCTAGACTGCACCACCGATCAAGCTGACCCTGTATGATACTCTTCGTCATCACTGAATATACTATCGTTGATACCAGGGGGTATTCAACCTTTCAGACACGGAGGGCCAAATTGAAACTTACCACGAAGTCCGCGAGCCAACAACTCGTGTTATTTAGTGACACGTTAATAGAAGTGGCCAATGGGGCCCCGATTTCTTTTATTAATTATCAACTTTGATTAGTTCCGAAATTACTATTTCACTACTTCTGGAAAAGTTTTTGATTAATAATTGATTAAATTAATCGATAAAATTAATTAATTGTGAGATTTATTCTGATCTGAAATCACTTTGAATGATTCTTTGATTCATTATGAGTTATTGATTGTGAAATAATTTTTATCAGAGAAATTGTTTCTCTCATTGATAAATAAGTTATTTTTGTCAAAAATTCTGAAATTATTCGTTTCAAAAATTCAAAAAATTATTTCTTTCAGTAATTGTGACTTTTTTCCATCAATTTGTTGCGGAACTATTTCTTTCATCACTTACGAAATAATTTCTTTCATTTATTCTATAATCTTTTACGAAATAATTTCTTTCATCATTTGCGAAAAATTCTTTCTTTCTTTTGTTCCAGAATTAATCGTTTTTCAATGTTTTCAACCATTTTCTGAAAATGATCACCGGGCCACGACGAAAATACTCCGTGGCCCAAATGTGTCATGGTCCATACATTGAAGACCCCTGAATGTAGACTAAACGTTTGGAAAATTTTTGACTGGACCTCTGTTCCCCTATACATCCAAGAAGTTGGATGTATAGTAGAAAAGTGTTCACGGCATTGATGATACCGAAAGTGCAAGCCTTCATTTTATCACAAAGTATTTAATTAATCAAATAAAGGACTTGCCGCGTGCAACGGTGTTTGGAAATTTTTTAGCGGTAACGGGAATTTAGACAATGAGAGGAAAGGATGTGCCAGTTTAGTCAGATTCTGGGACGTGGGTATATATAGTATGCAAGGGTTGAACTTCAATATTGAATGGAAAACTTAGTGGAGACGGAAGAAACATAAATTATTGAAAGTATGTTGGGAACGGGAAAACCAATCGCTACACGCCCGAAGAGACTTTGAAGTTGTCTAGTTCGATGAGCAGTCAAATTAAACCCTCCCAGTTGATGTCGAACATCTTACGACACTTGGTGACAGCATAATCCTAAGCGAGATTACTTCTACGAGAAAGAAGAGTAACAGTCAAATAAAGTCAAGAGACGCGGTATTAGGTTGGTTCATTATTGCACATCTCTCGCAATCTCTATTAAATGCGTCGTTTCACATTTCTTCATACGTGTACGAAAATTCAATAGATTTCGAAAAACTAATTAAAAAAATTGGCTGATGCATTGCTCACAACTAATAAATGCTAAGAGCGTATTTTTGGGTATAAAGCACGAAATCACCATTTAGGGAATTTCGAGTGAAAGATTATTGGGTGCACAAACTTTCCGGCATGCGAAACATATTACATACTAAACAAATGACTCTGGCGGCCATAAGAGAGCTGAACTACTGTTGTGGTGGCTAAATATGAATGAATAAACAGTGATCAGAACAATTTTATAACCCACAGCGTGCTCCCATCATCCAAGGATGATTACAATTTTTTCTTTTAAGGTGAAATTCTTTAAATGACGTATAGATGGCGTACGATATGACACGGACAAACGAAAAAGAACAAACCAAGAGAGTAAATGTAACAAAGAGGAGGTCTTTCTCAATTTGGGGAACCACTCCCTCGCATTGTCCCAAACGCAAAAAATGTTTCTGATGATGGTAAGCCAAAAATAGGCATCATTTTACCATCCGTTCCCCCGACATTTTAATTGGTGAACATTTTTGAGTAGTGGTAGAGTGCTTTTTTACCCCTAATCACTGTTTTGTCGGTGATTGTGGGTTTTTCTATGTTTACCCCCCCCCCCCCCCCACCGTCGCCATAGTGGTGGTAGGCTAAGTTGGTTTTCTGTGGTTCCCAACTTCAAGGCGCGAATGCGAGCCGATCTCCCCGTTAAGCTGTCTCGCCACAGAGGGCAACAGGCCTACACAACGGTACAATTATTCAATCATTACACTTCACTCATAATCGGAAAAGTTGAGGGACTATAACAAGTATTACACAGAAACAAACTCCAATTCAGGTTCACAACACATACACGTACATTTCCCAGCATGGCTCAGGTCTTCTCGGACCATTTGCTAAAATATCTTCATTGAGATAGAGCGGCGGGCCAGGATTTGGTTAGGAGGGGGGGGGGGGGGGAGGAGGAGACTCTCTGTTTAAACCACATATTTTTTTCGATTATATTCAATTTGCAATTCTGAGTTTGATTGCCATCTATATTTTACAAAAGACAACTGAAAAAAAGGGAATTGCTCTTACTCAGCTTTTCTCCGACTATTTCCCGCAGCCTAATAGTTAAAGCTACTTGTTCTAATTTGAGCAGAAACTCCTAAGGGTCTTCTCACCAGGGCAGACAGAAGTGCTCTATTATGTTTATCGCGTTGTTTTATCTCATCACAAATAAATAATTTATTGTAATACTTTCATCTTCACGTCCAACATCATGTTTTGGAATGTGATGAGATATTTCTTAAATTCCTTTGTGGGCCCGATAAAATTTCTCGGATGAGCCCGACTGGATCGTTTGGCCAAAGTTTGTGCATCCGTGGTCAACGCAATAAATGTATGAAAATATTTTTGTCGACTTTCTTTTCACGACGAACAGTTGAAACATTCGAAACTTACCTTGCTGAAGAGACAGCCATCTTTCAAGTACCAGAAATCACATTTCTTATCGCACTGAGGGCACATTGGGAATTTTCCTGGTCCGTCCTCATTACAGATCTCTTGGCTAAACGAAGATGATCAGCAATTACATTAACGCACTACCATGAGTGACGGGGTATTTAGATAACACGCAATAGTAAGACTTTGTGAAAATATCAAAATCACCGTGTTTCAGATACGAAAGTTTTGGTAGTTAAGTGTTTAAAATGTTTCTTCTCCTTTGCTGAAAGTGCTTACCTAGACAAATTTGTGTTCATCGTACTGACTCCGTATATCATGGTTAGCAGTCCGAAAACAGCCGGTGGTATGAGCATGGTCGTGTAGAAACCGAGCCATGCGAAGTACAGGCTTGTTTTCTCCCCAAAGTAACGCCTAAAGAAAAAGAATGGAGAAATATATGCTTCTAAATATCAATCTACCATAAAAATTTAACGTTTTTCCAGTAATAATTACAGAACATTCGTTTGTATTGAGGGGGAAAAAAACGGGATGAAAAGCGAATGGCTTATTTGTTGCAAAAATAAGTAATGCTGCTTTCTGAATGTCTTAAATTCATCTCATATCTGACTAATGTACAACGACAACCAGATCAAACTCGTTCCCAAATCAACCATTGCTGAAAGTCATCGGTGAAAACTTGACTATGCAATTTCAAATACGGTGACTAGATGTCACAGATTTTAATTGAAGTTGAGAACAGGATCCAATTTTTTCCTAACTCTTTAATTGGCAAGAAATAGGGGAGAAAAATTTTAAAGGGTTATATTGAACAAATGAGGTACCCTGAATGCTATTGCATGACAACAGAAAAGAAATTATTCTCAATACTTAAAAAAATATCCGATGTTGGGAATCTACACTACAGGGAACACGCGATATTTATATCGCGCCCCTCATGTTAGAAGCACGAATGTGCAAATTTTCACTTTTTTTTTGCAGCTGGTTGGATACGTTATTTTGCTATGCGAGTTTTGTCTGAAACACGAATGTGTATCCCTATTGAAAAACACATGTTACAAAACATTTAAGGAAAATAACTTCCATGTGGGTAGGGACATGGGTAGAGTAAACATTCAAACGTCATTTCCTGCGTTCCCTTTTTTCCCAAGGACGTTGCATATATTCGTGCTTCTGGCATGAGAACGGCGGTATATTCACTGACTAACCTTCGGAAATCCTTCTGGATTTTGCAAATAGTCATCTTTTCCCGCCATAATTCACTTCAAAACTTTATTTGTTGACGCCTGAATTTTT
The DNA here is from genome assembly GCF_987345545.1 of Pholcus phalangioides. Classification (NCBI taxonomy): domain Eukaryota; kingdom Metazoa; phylum Arthropoda; class Arachnida; order Araneae; family Pholcidae; genus Pholcus; species Pholcus phalangioides. The sequence continues at coordinate 7,343,646 of NW_028301608.1, read as the reverse complement.
TGAAATGCTCACTCTGACACACTTGATCAACTATGTAGGGGGAAGATATGATTTACATTACATAAATTTGAATTTTATAAAAATGTAATTTATTGCATGCCAACCATACTCTTCTATTATTTTTGCAGAATGCACACCGCGATATGTCACCTTCACACATCGTATTTCCCCTTCAAAATGTAAGAGTCAAAAATCGTGGCTTTTCAAGAAATAGGTGACATGCACCTTTGAGCCATTCTGCAGGTAATTATAGAAACTTCATGAACAGCTCACAAGTAAAAATCGGATGTTTAAGACTTGCTTAAAAGCATCAATACCGAAACGAGCTCAAAATACATAATGCCTTTATTTGAAAAATATAAAAAACTCGTGTTGATTTTGACGAGTGGCAAGATGCTCGTCTTCCACTACGAAGGTTACTATCAAGGTCCATGGGTTCGAATCCAGGCATAGAACGTCAGAAGCAAGTTCTTTACCTACCGGTCCTAGGGCGACCACCGATGGATGGAACCTTCATTTCCCACCCAACTTCACTGGTTGGAAATTGCCATATGGCGATATATAACCAGAGTTGGTTAGCGGTAAAGCAGCAGCAACATTGCCAACTGAAGGGTTCTTAACTTATGAGTCGGGAACAACTTTCTAATTGGGTTTTGAGGACAGAGTGTTCTCGTATAAAAAAAAGTAATTTTGTTACTTCAATAACTACTGTCGAATCCCGTTATAACGAACTCCAAGAGGCCGGAGAAATCACTTCGTTATAAAGGAATTCCAGGTGTTCGCATTGTTCCTATGTAAACTTCTCTGAGGGATTGGAAAAGTGTTCGTTAAAACGAGATTTTTTTCGCTATAACGGTATTCGTTAAAACGGGATTCGACTTTATAAGTCCTCTTACAACATGAATAATGTATCTGAGTTCTACACATTATTTGGATACTTTTATAATTGGAACTATGCCTCTAAGATCAACTTTTTACGCGTAAAAATTCGGTGAGAGGAACTATGGCATCACGCCCTGCATAACGGTTGATCGACGAACGGATTCGATGTGTGTAGATGACTTGATATCTCATGAGTTCATTCAGACCGAAATAGAAATTTATGCATGTTATCCTTTTAATGTACGAACGAGCATGTGCTCACGGATAACGAGTTAGAACCCATTGAGCAACAGAGCCTTTGGACATGTCTACTCGAAAGATGACTGATATGATTACAGCATGGTTGGTGTCATTTCTTAGTAAACACATTGTATTACGGTGTACATAAATCTACGGATATTTATGATATAGGGCGGCAAATATTGTTATCGATGGAGGTTTAATGTGACCACACCCTTTTCCCATTACATTTCGGAACTCTCGATGTCGTACTAAACGAGGATAAACGGAAACCACGAGCAATTGTTTATAGAACACCAGCGGGTTCACGAATTCACGAATGCACAGAAAACTTGAGTCATGAAGAGAAAATTGATTCATTGAATGTGGTTTTTTGGAATAACGTTGGTGTCGGGAATATGATTGAAGAATTCAAGATTTTCAATGGGATCGAGAATCCCTTTATAACCAACGCCAAGAGACCGGAGGAATCACTTCGTGAAAACGAAATTTCGTTATAAAGGAATTCCAGGTTACCTATTGCCGGCATTGTTCCTACGTAAACTTATTTGGGGGATTAGAAAAGTGTTCGTTAAAACGAGATTTTCGCTATAACGGCAATCGTTAAAACGGGATTCGACTGTAATGGATCATGAAATATTGTTACGCCGTCATTCAACATTCAACTGCTTCGACTCGGGAGGGTCACCAGTTTCGAAAAGTTAGGGACAACTCCAGATTGTGGTGTCGCAGGAAATGTTTTTCTAATAGGGTTGTAAACAGAGGCGTACGCGTGGCGTGTGCACGATCAAGGGGCCCATGCCCCCTCCCTCCAAACAAAAATATTATGAAAAAAATATTTCTTTGAAGAATTGAAATATTGAAAGAACATACCCTTTATATGCTGTGTTAACGAATTTCTGTTAATTCATGGTAACTCAAAATTTCTCGGGAAGAACATATTTGTGCCCCCTCCAAAGGTCGATCCTGCGTATGCCCCCGGTTGAAATGCGAAGTCATGAGACACGGACCCCTACGACAGACACCTTCAAGATGAAATAAGAAAACCTGTATGGGGAATCGAGAGGCGCTCTCTATCCACACTTGAATTGTGGCGACAGCGTCCACCACTGGATGGCGCTGTCCGCCTAATAGGGAAAAGAGCGCGCCTGCGCGATGGTGGAATGGGACTTGGACTTGGCCGCTCAAACGAGACAGTCACGCGGTTCACTCGTTCTTGTAGATTCTGTTTATTTATGTTTAATCGTTTAATAAATGTTTAATAATATCTCTGAATCGTAGAGGGAAGTGTTTGTCGTCAATCGCCTTATTCCTTCTGCGACAAGTGGTGACCCGACCGATCTCGAACGCTCTTCTGCTCAATTTCCATTCCGCCTCCACAGTTACCTACTGTCATGGCGACGAATGTGAAACTGCCACCCTTCTGGAGCCGCGAACCTGAACTTTTCTTCAGCAGCGCAGAGGCATTGTTCTTCATTCGAAGATGATCTCACGAAGTTCCAACTCATCATCAGCGCGCTTGGCCCAGATGAACTGAAGCTTGCGAAACCGCTACTTCAATCCGCGGACGCAACAGAACGCACCTACAAGAACCTCAAGGATACCTTACTTTCCGAATACGGCCAATCGAAGCAAGTCAAAACCAGGCTCCTGCTACAACTCTCTCTCGGAAGTCAACGTCCTACAGCCCTTCTACGAAGCATGCGAGAACTTTCTGAAAATTCACTCGCCGACGATTTCCTGAAATCACTGTTCCTGAACCTACTCCCACCGCACGTGCAGAGTATCTTGTCTATTTCGGAACAGCCTCTCGACGCCTTAGCGAAACAAGCCGACCAAATCCTTGCAATGACTCCGACCAACGCCGAAAGCGCAACTGTCTCATCGGAAACATCAACCGCTCGTGCTATCGCGGAACTCACGGAGAAACTTTCAGTGCTCACCGAAAAAGTCGACAGGATTTCCAGGTCTCAACAACAGCACAATGATGTACCGGTTCGACGCGAGAGCCGATCGCCACCGCGAGATAACGCAGGTATGTGTTACTACCATTCGTGTTTCAAAGAGAAAGCGCGCAAATGTAGGTCACCGTGTTCGTTTTTTCGCGTTTCGTCCAACGCCGCCGCCCACGCGCACAAAAAAAACTTGTGAGCGGGGAGGGAAATGAGGCGCACTCCTCCCTTATTTTCAAACCAGCAAGTCGCCTTTTCGTCCGTAATATCAACGACAACCGGGTGTTTTTGGTCGACACTGGCAGTCAAGTCAGCATTATTCCTCATCCTTCACCCACGTCGCTCAACTCTTCAGCCGAGTTTAGTTTATACGCCGCGAACGGCATAATCATACCAAACGGTGGTACGCGAGTCGTTTCGCTGAATCTAGGTCTTCGTAGAGACTTCAGCTGGCGTTTCATCTTTGCCAAAACGTCGCACGCCATTATCGGCGCGGATTTCCTGAACCACTACAAACTGACGGTGGATATCGGCAACAATCAGTTGATCGACTCGACGACAGGACTGTCAACGAAAGGTAAGCAAGTAGATATACAAATCTCGCCTGTCTTGTGCGTTTCCGGGAATTCCGAAATTCATTCGCTTCTGAAAAAATTCCCGTCGCTTACCCGGCCGTTCAACCCGAAAGTTGATCCACCTAAACATGATGTCCTTCATTATATCGACACCCAGGAAAATCCCCCAGTGCAATGCAAGTCCAGACGGCTCACTCCTGAACAATATGCGTTCGTCAAAAACGAGCTGGCAACATGGCTCGATCTTGGTATCATTCGACCCAGCAACTCGCAGTATGCGTCACCGATCCATGTTGTGAAAAAGAAAGATAACAACTCTTTTCGTCTCACCTGTGACTATCGCATGCTGAATCGCAACACGACACCGCAACTGTACCCCGTACCGCACATTCAGGACGTAAACAACCAGATAGCCGGCTGCACAATTTTTTCCAAATTGGATATGACTCGGGCTTATTTTCAAATCCCGATATACGGCCCTCATCAACACAAAACTGCACTTGTGTGCCCCTTAGGCAAATACGAATTTACCCGCTTGAACTTTGGGATGCAAGGTGCCGCATCATCGTACCAGATGTTTATGGACACGGTGCTACGTGGTCTACCCTTCACATTCTGCTATCTCGACGACATCTTGGTGTACAGTGCCTCACCCGATGACCACAAACGTCACCTGGAAGACGTTTTCCGACGTCTTGATGCCTACGGTCTCGTGCTCAACGCGAACAAATCAGTTCTGGCTGTCTCTGAATTGACTTTCTTGGGCTATACCATCAACGCTCACGGTCTCAAACCGCTCACCGACAAAGTCGCGATCATCAAAGACTATCCACCGCCTAAAACGTTAAAACAGCTGAAACGTTTCATTGGTATGATCGCATTCTACAAAAGATTCATCCCACTATGTTCTCAAATCATCGATCCGCTCCAACGTTGCCTTAAAGGTAAATACAAGCCAACACGTGCGCTCGAACTCACGAATGACCAGCTGGAAGCTTTCACCGACATCAAGCAAGCGCTCGCCGACGCAACTCTACTTGCTCATCCGCATCCGAACTCTCGACTTTTTCTGCTTACCGATGCCAGTGGTACGCATGCTGGGGCCGCTCTCTGCGAACTTTCTTCAGATGTTCCTTCGGCTCATGACAACCACACCAACGCGTCCTCTGGATTCTCGACAGACTGCTCTACACACGACCGGCGGCTGTCCACGCTCGTAGCCAATCGGCAAGGCTCATCTTGGCAGCTCCCAAACACAACCGCCTCAAATAAGGATCCCGTCGACTTACTCGATCGCTTGAAACCCTTAGCTTTCTTCAGTACCTCGTTCAATTCTACTCAGAAATCTAAGAGTACTTACGAACGCGAACTACTGTCCATTTACCTCGCAGTAAAATATTTTCGCCATCAATTACAAGGTCGTCACCTTACCATCGTGACAGACCATAAACCAATTTCCCATGCATTCCACCAGAAGCTCGAATCAGCGTCTCCGATCGTCCAACGACAGTTGTGTTACATCAGCGAGTACACTACCGACATCCGATATCTGCCTGGCATTCTCAACACTCCAGCAGACGCTCTGTCTCGGTTAGAAGCTGACGCACTCCATCTCGACGAAATCGACTACGCTCTTCTGGCCGACGCCCAACAGACCGATCCTGAACTTGACAAACTTCTCGACTCTAGTTCGACAAACAATCAAAATTCACTAAAAATTCAGCGAACTTTTCTCCCCGAATACAGAATGAACCTCTATGCTGATCATTCGCAAAAAGTCCCGCGAATATTTGTTCCCCTAGCATTTCGCAAACAAGTGTTTGAAAAATTTCATTCTCTATGCCATCCAGGGGTCAAAGCATCTGTGAAACTCCTCACCGAACGTTTCGTCTGGCCAAACATAAAACGAGACGTCACTAACTTCGCCCGTGCTTGTATCGCCTGCCAACGAACCAAAGTGCACAAACACACCCAATCGCCTCTCCGAGTTTTTCCTGTGCCGTCGGAGAAATTCGCTCATCTGAACATCGACATTGTGGGCAGACTCCCGAATTCCCAAGGTTACGAATATCTTCTAACCGTTATCTGCCGATTCTCAAGATGGATCGAAGCAATCCCAATCCGAGATACGTCCGCAGAGACTTGTGCCCGAGCATTATACTCCAACTGGTTTTCACGATATGGAATTCCGAAGACCATCACGACGGACCAAGGTTCGTAATTCGAATCGCACCTATTCCACAAATTCAACAGTTTGTTCGGAATAAATCACATCCATACGACTGCTTACAACCCCAAAGCAAACGGGCTCATCGAACGTCAACATCGTCAGCTCAAACAAGCACTGAAGGCTAGCATGACAAGTGATTGGGTTGACAGTCTTCCTTCGGCTCTCCTCGGCCTCCGAACATGCTTTCGACCAGACCTCAACGCCACCACTGCCGAAATGGTCTTCGGTCAAACGCTGAGATTGCCTGGAGAGATTTTCGTCGAACAACATGTTCCGGAGCCAGCAATCACCTATCTCGACAAATTGAAACGCACCATGGACACACTCAAGCCGATCCCGACTTCGAGACATGGCATCACACGTAATGTCTACGTTCCACAAGCCTTGACGACCTGTACACACATTTTCGTTCGCACCGACGCAGTCCGCCGCCCTCTACAACCGACCTACGAAGGTCCCTTCGAAGTGCTGTCGCGATCCGGAAAATTTTTCCGTGTACGTGTCAAGAACAGGGAATCCGTCATCTCGATCGACCGAATCAAACCGGCCTGTCTCCTCAACGACCAGTACCTGAATGGGCCAGACATCGAAGTTCCATCAACACCAGAACAGCAGATGACAACGACTATTCCAACCCCCCGACACGTGTCATTTGCGCCCACTACGACTCAACGTACCCGGTCTGGCAGAATAGTCCGAGCTCCGGATAGACTAAATTACTCAACGATGTGACTCCGTCACTTAGAGGAGGGGTACTGTGGCGACAGCGTCCACCACTGGATGGCGCTGTCCGCCTAATAGGGAAAAGAGCGCGCCTGCGCGATGGTGGAATGGGACTTGGACTTTGCCGCTCAAACGAGACAGGCACGCGGTTCACTCGTTCTTGTAGATTCTGTTTGTTTATTTATGTTTAGTCGTTTAATAAATGTTTTATAATATCTCTGAATCGTAGAGGGAAGTGTTTGTCGTCAATCGCCTTATTCCTTCTGCGACAGAATAAATAACACCCACAGTTTTTTTCCCCTGCTTTTTAGTTTTCTTTTCTGATTTATTGCTCTTGCGTTGCTGCAGTTAGGCCAGTGATTCCCAACCTGTAACCTGCGAGTACTATGTAAGGAGTCCGCGGGATCATTTTCATTTACTACCACTGCATGACTGATACACTTTGTCACGTGAAATTGTAATGTATTACATTTTTTGTGATATGCAGATTATAAAAAACAAGTCATTTTGGATTTTAAGGGAGGAAGGTTTCTAAAATGATCTGACGATACGGGGGTGGGATTCGTGGAGAATTGCCTTGCACCACAGGGGGGGGGGGGGGGGGGGGTTCCACGATGCATTTACCTCCACTACAAGGGATCCACGACGATTCAACTGATTCAGCACATGACAATCATATTTTTATGTGGGCTTTTTCAACTATTCATTTCTTACAAGATATACAGAAGATTCGATGTTGTGAAGATATTTATTATTTTAGATGTTAATTTTTTAAGGAAGGAAAAAAACTCATCTCTGCCTCTACCGGGAGTCGAACCCGGGTCCCTCGATTGCTGGACGAGTGCTCTGGCTACTAAGCTACAGAAGAGATAGAGATTTCCCTTCGCTAGAGCGTATATGTGCCGAACGGAACCGTGCAATTCGAGGGGCCCGGGTTCGAGTCCCGGTAGAGGCAGAGATGAGTTTTTTCCTTCCTTAAAAAATTAACATCTAAAATAATAAATATCTTCGCAACATCCAGTCTTCTGCATATCTTGTATTAACAAGTGGAGAGCGACATTCATGTCATATTCATTTCTTATTTTTATATTGATTTTTCTCATTTTTCCCAACCACTTCGGCGATTTACCTGTTGTAGCTTTTGATTTCGTATCTGTACAATATTTTCAACGAGCATGTAAAAATGTGAGGAGTTCCATCGATATACATCATCACATTAGCAACGTGATGCCACGAATGAATGTCATGTTTCAAGTTGAATAATTACGAAGTTCGAATACATAGATCTTCATGCATCCATTTGAACTCTTCAACAACGCATGTAAATGGGTCCTTGGAGGAGAGAGAAACAACCAATTACATAATGAATTTATTTAAATACATTATGTGTGTGACTAAAAAAGGTGTAATAATTTATCACAATGTGTTAACGGGGTCAAGACCGTTTTTACGAGATTATCTCTCTCTCTCTTTCATTCTCTCTGTCATGAAGTGTATTCTGAAAACAAACACGTAAATGGGGGAAGAGCATTTGGATTCTCACTCAACGCGAGAGAACCAATACCACACCTACAATGGATTGATTAATGATACAACATTGGAGTTTCGGCGCTTGAGTTCAGTCTTCTGATTGGATTCGTGATTTTTTTGGTTTGCATTGAATCTAAATGAGTACGGTAGAGAAAGAGAGGAATTGATTTTTTTTTTACCTTATCAATCCTAGAGGTTGCACTTTATACCAGCAAGCTGCTCTTGCCCATTCACTGTACAGTAACTGTAAGAAAAAAAAAACCCTTTTTTTTCAATCAGTGAAATTGAATAAGTATGCGCAAATAAATGTAAATGCAACGGTAGTTCCAAAACACAATTTACGTGTTCTGTGAAAGCAAATCTACAAAATAAATATTTACCCTCCGTTCGTTTGCCTCCTCTTCTCCAGGTCGGAATTTGCCTTTACCGTAAGGGCCCTGAAGCAAAGAATTAAAATTATGAGAAGGGCGAATCGCGGTGTGAATAATGGTTGTGTATATACAGGGTGTCCTGTAAGTCCTAATGCGACCTTTATCTCATCAACCGTTCGTCGTAGAGGTATGGTTCCAATTTAAAAAATGCTCAAAACGTGCTTAGGAATCACTTTTCATCAGTTTCAAGAATGAAAATAAGAGTTTGTCATAAAATAAAAAAAATCTAAATTTTTATACGGTCCCCCGTCCTCGAACTTCAAATAAGAAAGTTTTCGGCATGTCTCTCCTGAGGCCCACAAAAAAAAATTTCCACGTTTCTAAGTGCAATTTATTCGCTAAGACATTTGAATAGAACATTCTCTTCTCATTTATTCAATTTCTTTTTTTTTCTTCTTCAAACCGAGCACAACTCCGGTCTATCGCCATGGGCAATTTACAGTGAAACCTGTACGAAATAGAACGTCAACAGACTGAAATAATATTCCGTTTTATACAGATTTTCGTTTTATAAAGGTGAAAATAAAAGCACTAAGCATTGAACAGACTATATGTTCATTCCGTCTAAGACCGGTTTCCGTCCGACAGACAGTGTCCGTCTTAAACATGTTTCACTGCACTACCGAGTGAGGTGTGTCAGAAGCGTAAGTGTGTGTACCTAACAGTCTGAGAGTGTACCTAGTGTTGTCTCCAATTTTTCAGTGCTGCCATCTATGTTTGAGAAGTGAAGTGAGGGAAATGTAATGATTGAATATTTGTACCGTTTGCAGGCCTGTTGCTCTCTGCGACGAGACTTTTCAAGTGGGAGATCGACTTTCATTCGTGCCTCGAAGTTGAGACCCACAAGAAACTAACTTCAGCCGACCACTGCTGTGGCGCCAGTGGGGTTTGAACCGAGTCCGTCACTATGGCCACTCGACCACCAGAGCGGAATTTTATGACACACACGGTATTTTCGCTCTCGAAACTGGTACAGAGTGATGCCTGAACCCATTTTGAGCAGTTTATAAATTAGAACCATACCTCTACAACAACAACGGCCGCAATAGGACTTACAGGACACACTGTATAATTCAAAATATCAGCTTCGGGTTAACGCAATCTCGGAAGAAATGCACGAGAGAAGTTCTACTTACATCATGTAAGGGATAAGCCGCCGTGAATGTTCCATTGCTGACCAGATACAGAATCCCTGCCAAAAATTAAATTCGTGAATGTAATACTGTAAAGAGCATACATAACGTAAAATACAGCGTGATTCATATAGCACTATACAGTTTTCATGTGCTGCAAAAACAGTTACCGCTGAAGGAACGGACCACGATTATAAACCTTTTTAGGTCATGCATGCTCAACACATTCCCCGCAGAGGCCAAATGTGGCCCTTACAGTCATCCGATGTGGTTGGTCCCTGACCCCAAACATAATTTAGTAAAGTTTCTGTGACCCTGGACAGATCGCAAAGTTCTCTTGGGTAATACGTGGTGATCACGTTATCATTATCATTTATTTTAAAAAAAAACTAAGCGACACCAGATCCCTGAAGTGGCTGCGGGATATTTCCAGATCCTTTAAGGGACCCACGGTGCAGTTCCACTTCACTTAAGTAAACAGCGGAACATTTCTAGATCAAGGAAGCAGTTATTTTTCTGGATATTAGGCTGAGGTGATCTCGGAAAGAAAAGACATCTCGTCTCCGGCGGGACACGAACCCAGGCCCTCTTGCATACAGTCCCGGCGGAGACGAGATGACTTTTCTTTCCGAAATCACCTCAGCCTAATATCTAGAAAAATAACTGCTTCCTTGATATCTTGGGCTGAGAAAAACCATCTATCTATTTCTAGATCACTTAAGTAAACACCGGAACATTTCTAGATCACTCGAGTCACCTTTGGCACAGTTGTAGATCACTTGAGTGACCTTTGGCACAGTTATAGATAACTTAAGTGGCCCACGGCACATTTGCAGATCACTCAAGTGACCTGCGGCATATTTACCGACCACCGTGGCCAAGTTCCAGAGCACTTTGGTGACAAGAGTCACATTTACGGACAACTCAAGTCTAGGCGGGTACAGAGGAAGCAGACGGGGCAATTTTCTCCCTCCCCCGTTCGAGGAGTCACTCAAATGACTTGCGGTACATTTACAAATCCCCGCGTCACTGTTCCAGATCGCTCAAGTGACATGAAGCTTATTTGAAGGTCACTTAAGTCACTCGCGGTGTATTTAAAGATCGTTTCAGTAATATCCGGGGCTGTACCAGAACACTTCAGTGGCCTGCGCACGTTTTCAAATCAATGAAGTGGTCCGAAATCTCCTAAAGGTTGAATAGCCTTGCTTTAGGTAAAATGTATTCACTATTTTGTGTCTCGCTACTTAAGAAAGTGGAGTAGGCAGTAGCACGTGTGTCACGTGACTAGTTGGTCAAAATTACAGCAACTGCAGTGGGGAAGACACTGAGTTCTTGAATTGAAAAAAAAAAAAACGGAATCTTTTTTTTTTTTCTGGATCAGGGTGTCTCATAAAATCTTATATAGAGTCGGTCTCGCTTATAACTTTCCCACTCTTATAACGTTTTCCCGCTCAGTACGACTTATTTTTTCATGGTCTCAACTCTAAATAATTCTCATCAATATTTCCCAATTCTCATCAATATTTCCCAATTCTCATCAATATAACTTAAAGCGTTTCCCGCTTACAACGTTTATCGCGACGGTTTTTTTTTTGGAAAACGTTATAAACAGGATCCGCTGTAGTTAAAAAATTCATAAAAATCGAAGAAATTGATATGTTTAAATACGGTTGGCGAAATACGTAGTTACGATTCTCATGAGGAGGGGGGTTTGGAACAGAAAAAAAAAAAAAATTGTCTATAAAGGGTGCTGCATGAAAGCAAATCACTGGAAATATGCAAATCACAGTCCTATAAAATGCAGGGTGTACGATCAACAGCTCATTTCTGAATTTTCCTGTTACAAGGTTTTCATTGTGATTTTACCACTGGTGGATAAAGCATTTGTGGTGAAGTTGTGTTTTATCTCACACCCCAAATCACCGTTCGAAGCTTTATGAACGTTCCGGACACAGAAGAGATTGGAAAAAGGTTCAGGTCCAATTTTACTTCTGCCGGACTAACGTGTAGCGCTCTCTAGCGACAGCAACTGGAACTACCTTTTTTTTCTGCAAAAACACACACACACACACACACACACAACACCACCACCACCACCACCCCACCTCCCTTCCGCATCAGAATAAGTTTACGCGATCCGCTTCAAATACACCATTATCTTCAATTTTTACGAATTTCGAATAAACTATTACGAAAGACGAACACAGGAACACCCCGTGTAAATTCTTTGGTAGATGCCACAGTTGCAAGATGAGAGAGTGACAATTTTATCCTCACACCTGATTGGAAATTTCATTTCGCAACGGTTACATCAGCTATTATTTTCCCCCTTTTATGACTCTAACGTTCCTTCAGAATATAGTAATTATTTCTCGTAATGAGATCGCTCTGAATACAAAGATCTGTAAATTACACACTTGTATTGACGTTAAAACTTATTTCTCTAAACATACACTCACTACACGCAAGCACAAACTTATCTTTTCCTTCACATTCCAATCCCAGGCAATTTGTAGGTAGGAAGACAGCCTGCAAAGGCTAGGAACCGACGTAAACGTTCAATTCTGGTCTGGTCTGGCCATTTCGCAACTGTTACGGAGTTCGTTTTGCTCAATTCAAAAACGCAAAATGTTTTCTCCAATGCAGATGCTGCCATTTTGACTGACTATTCACGTGAAAATTAACTATTATTTGCTTGAGCAGCGCGAAAAACGAACGGTTAAGCTACCTGATGAATCGCAATTGTGGTCCGTGTCTTGAACTCTTACTGTTCCCCATAGCATCTGAAAATTTTCGGAAAAAGTCTCGCCTTAGAGAGCAGGCACACCTTATACACGATACATTTACATGAAAGGGAAAATTCCACCATTTATACTATTTTCGTTTCAAGATATGGAAGACAGATGGCAACACACCACAGAGTAATAATACTATAGAGTGCGCGCGAGGGGTTACAATGTGAAGCAAAGATCCGGAGTCACGTGACTCCGGTCGAAAGGCTGGTCAGGGAATCTCGCTGGCAATGCTTTCCTTATGGCTACTCGTATGACGATCTACACGCGCTGTCTTATTTTTGATTAGAATGGCCAACACTTGCGCAGCTTTCGGATGTTCTGAGCGGTTTAGGAAAGGGGGACCAGTATCCTTTCACAAGGGAATACTTTTTTGCTTATTCCTCTTCTTATAAATTAAAAATTGGAATATTAAATTGACGATGCAATGGATTTCTGACGTAATCTCAGTTTTTAACGACTCCATTTTGGATTTAATTCAATTAAAGTTCCCAGTTTTGGTAAAATTCAAATGTCATGAATCATTATTAAATGTTTTAATAGAATTTTTGGCAATAAATGATTGAAATTGTGAGGTTTATGAAGTTTTAACTGAAATATACGTCTCCGCAAGATTTGGCGAGATTTGGCGAGCTAGTGAGTTCATTCGAGTTTTGCTCAACTTGGAAGAAAATATGCTTTTAAGAAGGAGAAATTTATGAAAAATATTCTATTTAAATAGAATGTGAGGAAAACTCCCCCCCCCCCCTAGACAATTGCAGTTTTGCATAAAAGTGCATAACAACCTCTAAAAATTATAGTATTTTTACCCCTCTTCACACCTGAGATAAAACTATTACAGAAAAGAAATTTTTTTTATTCATTAATTTATGTTTGTTGTATGTGAAATTGCCGCTTCAAACAAGAAAATTAATTATTCAATTGATTTTTTGAGTCAATATCTGTACTAAGACCTGAAGTCATATATTGTGTACCTCAGATGTTATCTTGAAAAAGAATCATTCTAAAAACGATTTAATAATTTAAATTAAGATTAACATATGCATACTTTTGGAGCGAAGAGATTACATATGTAATCTGTAAATATTAATTATATTTTTGACATGTGTAAATATTATATTATATATATGAAATATTATATCCTAAAATATTATATATATATATATACACACACTTTAAATTATTACATATATACTCTACATGGAATTTTAATTCTTATAATTTAGAGAAATTGATGATGAGATTCTGTAATTTTCTTGAGTAAAATCTATTTTAATCCTGAAATATTATGTAAGTGTTTACAGTTTTGTGTGATGAGGTTATAAAAGGTTTTTCAGGAATGTTAGAAATGAAACTTTTTCTTATTGTTTGAATATTATTTCATGACTGAATATGGTATGAGTGTGAATGTGTTACATTTCATAACATAATATGATGCATTATAATTAATTATACATTAATTATGAGTATATAGAGTAATTGTAATGTTCTGGAAATATATATTTTTGTTTTAATAACCCCTAGTATAAATAAATTTTCGAAATTAAAAGCGACAAAGTGAATGAAGAGAATATTTAAAAATATAAATGAATTAGGCTTTACAACATATACGTTGTTCCGTTTTCCAATATTTGTTTATTTTATAGAATTTATTTTTTCAAATCTGATACTCCCTAAATATTTCACATAAAAATGAGTGAAATTCATTGAAAAAATGAAGGAAAGTTTTCATCAACTTGATCGCATTGAGTCAAATTTCGTTACAGCAACATCTTAGCTTCTGCGAAAACGCGCCAAATGTAATAGCGCAGAACCTGTTCTTTCCCCGACAATACTGCTCATCTTTTCTTCACGTTCGACAAGTTTTATGAATAGCGTGCGCGGTCTATTTATATCTTAAGTCTATGCAACACACACACATGTAACAATTCGTTATGAATTCCCAGAGGAATGTGCACGAGGTGTATGTTTGGTTAAGTAGTAATAGTATCTGCACACATGATGCCCCCATATGGATCGGCCAGCAAGTATAAGGACCAGATAGAATACCTAACGAGGAAAACAGAGATCACGAAGATGGTCTCATCTAAGGGGGTCGGTTCTCACTGATGGATACCAAGCTCATTTGGCCGGTCCCAGCACTGGCAGGCAAAGTCTAAATACTGAACAAAACTATCCTGCGCTGTACTGAGCCCAGAACTGTCTTGTTATGGACTGTATATGTGAGGGGGCGAAAGTTACACTGCACAAGCACCGGTCGCGTGGCAGTGTCCTGTGAGTAGCGCCACACAAGCAATTACTACTTCACCAACTCTGGCCATTTACTGACATTAGTGAGATGGGTTGGAACTGAAGGCGCTTTCTATCGGTGGTCGCCGCGAGTTCGTTAGGGAAAATATCTTATCGATATCCTCCCTTGGGTTCGAACCCGGGAACCTGACAACAACCTTCACGACGGTAGACGAGCATCTTACCACCATACCACTCGGGAACCCACAAGAAATTACTGGCAAAGCGATTGTAATTGGTCACGAATTGTAGGCCAACGTTCGCGCAGTAGCCAAGTTGTTGCACACGTTGCATTTCTGCCGTAACAACGTTGGCCGGTCCAACCTTGCCCCTTCGGGTTTCGTCCCCAGGCTTGCTCCCGTTTGGGGATTCCTCTTGCTCTCTGGCCTTGGATGGGTGCCGAGTATGATGGTGTATTATGGTTACGGGCACTCTATGAGATGTGAAAGGGGAGTGGGCCCGCTTTCGGGTATCGTGGGTGACGGTGGCCAGTCTCGGCTGCCGTAAGGATTCGGGGGACGGGGGTTACTGAAGGGCAGCTCTTGTGGCGGTCGGGAGGCGGGTGTTGCCAAAGTTTCCACTTCAACAAATCCCCTCGGGGAGGGGGGGGGTTACAAGCGGTAAATCACTCAATAGGCCTGGGTTGTCGGCACTAGTAGTAGTAGTACTATCTTCAAATCTTTATGAATCACCCCGTAATTAGTATTTAACAGTTAAATAAACATTATACAGGGTGTCCTGTAAGTACTAATGTGGCCTGTAGCTCATCAACTATCCGTCATAGAGGTATAATAGTTTCAATTTAAAAAATGCTCACAACGCGTTTAAAAAAATTACTCTGTACCAGTTTTGAGAGTGGAAATACAGTGTCACAAAATAAGGAATCTAAATTTTTATACGGTCCCTTTGTCCTCTAACTTCCAGTTAGAAAGTAGTTGCCCTGTCTCTCTTGAGTCTAGCAGAAAAAATTCCACGTTTCTAAGTGGAATATTCACTGAGATATTCGAATTCAAAAATAGGAGAAAAGTTGGGAAAGGACAGCATTAAAATGAAGAGAAGGAACGTTGTCCGTTAGTTTTTTCTGCTCTTCCATAACTTTTCTCCGATTTTTGAACTCAAATAACTCAGCGAATATTGCACTTAGAAACATGGAATTTTTTCTGTTGGCCTCAGGAGGTACGGGGCAATATTTTTCTAATTGGACGTTAGGGGGAAAAGAAGATCATATAACAATTTATACTTCTTATTTTGTGACACACTGTATTTTCACTCTCAGAATTGTTACAGGGTAAGTTTTGAACGAGTTTTGAGAATTTTTAAAATTGGAATCATGCCTCTACGACGGACGGTTGATGAGATAAAGGCGGCATCAGCACTATACAGGACACTCTGTATAGCGTTGTAACAGACAGTTCACGAATAATCTTCGATCCTGATTCATGTTAATTTATGGCCACTAACCATAATGACAAGACAATTCGCGTCAAGAAGCTCTTGTAATACACATGTTATCTCATCTTTCATACACGAATGTAATTAGTGCACTCAAGAGATGATCCGATTTAATTTATCTCTCATACACGAACGTAATAATTCGGAGTAATCCGATTTGTCTCAGTGGTTCCGTATTATAATGACTTGGTCGCGTTGCGAGATTATTGCCCAATTTTAAAGGAGACTTAAATTAGAAAAAATGGTTTTATTTAAATATACTCATGTCCATAAATTAAAGATGATAATTCAGAATCACACGGAAATCGAAATCTAAAGTAAAACTTTCACCTGTAGAATTATCACAAACATCTGCAAGAATGATATGCAAATTTCAGGAAGCCACCAGATGATGCCGATAGTACGTCACAATGACGAGTGTAAGGGGGGGGGGGTTTATAAGGAATGGTGGCAAAGAAGTGAAATTGTTCACAAGAGTTCTGTAAGGCACTCAGTGCCATAAGCGAATAGTTATGACACAGAGGACGCATGTGGATGATTTTTTACGTGGTAGAATTATCGGCTGCCTGGAATGTGGGCGTACTCAGATGGAAGTATCCGAGGAACTTGGAATTGCCCAAAGTGTCATCTCTAGGCTTTGGCAACGATTCCAAGACAACGGAAATGTCAGTAGACGTTACAGTACAGGTCGCCCCCGAGTTACAACGCCGAATGAAGACCGGTATTTGGCAGTAACTGCCAAAAGAAGCAGACTGCACAGCATCCGACCTGTCTCGTCAGCTATCTGCAGCCATGGGTACCACATGTACAGACGTTTGGGAGATATTGGTCTATATGCTCGCAGGCCTGTCAGATGTGTTCCGCTCACGGCAACTCACTGTCGGCAGCGATTAGCCTGGAGTAGAGAACATGCAATGTGGACATCGTCACAGTGGGCTTGTGTGATGTTTTCCGACGAGTCCAGGTTTAGCTTGCAGTCTGATTCACGTCGGACTTTCATATGGAGAACGCCAGGTACCCGTTACCACCAAGACAACATCATTGAACAACACCGTTACGGTGGTGCAGCATTGCTCGTTTGGGGTGGAATTATACTGGGTTCCAGAACAGATCTGCATGTTCAAACCGGAACCATGAAAGCCCAAATTTATCGGGACATCATTCTGGAACAACATGTACGTTTGTTTAGGGGTGCCATGGGCGCAGAATTTGTGTTTATGGATGACAACGCCCGTCCTCACCGAGCAAACATCGTAAACGAATGCCTTGAATCTGAGGATATAACCCGTATGGAATGGCCAGCATTCTCACCTGACTTGTATCCGATAGAGCATGTGTGGGACATGCTTGGCCGACGAGTTGCAGCCCGTCAACCACCTCCTCCACTCGGAGAGCATTGCTTGCTGAGTGGAGTGATTTTCCCCAAGATCAGATCGATAATTTGATACTCAGCATGTCAAGGCGTTGTACGGACTGTATTTCATCGCATGGGAGACATACAATGCATTAACCATCATACCAACCATGTAATAGTAAGTTTTAGTAAAGGAGATATTTTTTACAATGTGCTCCAGGGAGCAAAAATCGTAGTTTTTATGAATGGTATCATACATACACCATCGTTTTTGTTCTTTATCTTTTGTTTAATAAATGGGCTTTATGAATAAGTAACGTTTGTTTTGTTTCTCAACCTTTATTTGCCGGAGCTGGCATTGTCCTTAATTTATGGACATGAGTGTAGAAACGAGACTAATGGTAAGGAAATAAACGAACCTGTGCTGGCTCTTCCATCGCTGTGATATGGCGTCCTGATCAGAATTTCCCAAACGATGCGACTTCTTTGGGCGTCTGTAAATTGTACTTCGTTGCAGGAAGCTGCCGATCTGTAAATTGCAAAATGGAAACACCAATCGAATTCGTTAATTGAATATTATGAAACTTTAATTATGTTTAGTGGCATCGAATTTGTTCACGATTCAGTTGATACGAGTATCTATAGCCGGGGTTCTTAACGCGACCTAAATTTGGGTAGTAAGAGCTCCTGAAAGGGAGGGGTCACAAGAATCCACTTGCAATCTGGTTATGAATCTCTTTGTTGCGCTATTGGTTTCTGGGGGGGGGGGTGACAATAACTATTTTGGTGTACTGGGCTGCTTTATCGCACACCAACTCCGGTCACATATCGTCATACGGGAATTTCCAACCAGTGGAGTTGGGTGGGAAATGAAAGCGCCATCCAGTCGGTGGTCGTCCCAGGCTCGGTAGGTAAACAACTTGCTTCTGATGCCCGGATTCGAAACCACGGACCTTATTAGTAACCTTCGTAGTGGAAGACGAGCATCTTACCACTGCGTCACTCGGGCGCTTGGTGGACTGAGCTGGGACCCAGTAATTTTTGGGGTCCTTTTGAGCGATGATTTTCTGTACAATAATATTTGAAAGAGGTCGTAAATATTAGACATTATTATAAAATTTACTGAGGCGATGAAAATCATATAAAAAAATGTATTGCCATATATAAAGCAAACATTGTTAAAATCTAGGCCTGTGTTGAGAATTTGAAATTAATAAAAGAACATAATAATTCCATAATTGATAAAAAAATAATTGCAGAACCAATGAAAAGCAATTCCAAAATTGATGAAAATTAAATTTATTTATGAAAGAAAGAATTCTACAGAATTTATGATAACAATGATTCGAGAATCAGTGAAAAACAAAATATGATGCCAGAATCAATGAGAATTCAGAATGCATGAACGAAATTATTCGAGAATTAATGAGGATGCAGAATTCAAATGAAAGAAATAATTCCAGAATCAGTGAAAAGTTTCAATAATTAGCCCTTTTGTTTGATTCGGGGCCTTGGGCTCAGTCCCTGTTGAGACGCCACGTACTGGTTTCGAAAAAGAAATGTTTTGCCAATCAGAATTTTCAATAAGAATTTTAACATTAAAAATAGACACATGGGTCGCGATGTTGGACATGTTGTTGATCTTGAGACACGGCTGAAAAAAAGCCAAGAATCCCTGATCTATAGGATACAGCTAGTTATACTGTATCTAGTACTGTACTGTACTGAGCAGGAAATGAATGCAATTAATTTCAGTTTAAAATCACGGAACTGTTACGAAACTTACTCGGAACCGTTTCCTTTTTCGGCCTTGTTGAACCATTCTTCCATACAGCAGGTGATGAGATCGTTGTTGTAGCTGAACATTTTCCTGAACGTCTCCTTCCACATTGTCTTGAACCGACCTGGTTTCTTCGACTCCGTATCCTTCCCGTTCTGTACGAGAGAAATAAATAACTTCATATATATATACAGGGTATCTTGTAAAAGTGCAAGAGAGAGAGAGAGAGAGAGCGCGCGGCCTTTACCTCCTCAACCGTTTGTTGAAGAGGTATTTCATTTTAAGAAACCGCTGTCATCTGAAAATGTTTTGTATGCGAAAGTATACTTTTAAAGCCAACGGTTGCAGAGATAGTCCCATGGGCAGACAATTTGAATAGCTGTATAGCACATAAATAGTTTTTTTTTATACAGGGTGGGCAAAAAGTCCGCAGAAACTTTAAAAATGAATAAAAACCGGAAAAATAATCGAAACAAAAAACGTTTGTAGGGTTAGCATCGCTAGGTCACGGGAATTTTTTTGACAGGAAAAAAAAAAATCCCTCAAAAAACAGCCGATAGGGGGTGCTGGCACGACCTACTTCGGTGGAAATATGCAAAAGAGACGGTTATAAGAACTTGCGCTCCTAATACACAAACAGTTCACCGTTGTAAACTGTGTATGTGGACCTGCTGCACTCTGCCGTTGGTGCATTTGTGACTCGCCTGAAATGTGTTATCCCCTGTGGCGGTGGCCATGTGCAACACATACTGCTGTGATAAACTATTTGGAGGC
The DNA here is from genome assembly GCF_987345545.1 of Pholcus phalangioides. NCBI lineage: Eukaryota > Metazoa > Arthropoda > Arachnida > Araneae > Pholcidae > Pholcus > Pholcus phalangioides. The sequence goes on along the minus strand of NW_028301608.1, from coordinate 7,323,509 downwards.
ATTCTTTTCGTTATTTGTGTATCTTTTCCTTGATTTGTGTACGTCAACGCTACCTATCGGCGCTCTTTTCTAGTTTTTTCTCCCCGTCTTAAAAACCCAACCCTTCAAACCGTTTTTATTTCGATTATTTTCCCGGTTTTTATGAATTTTTAAAGTTTCTACAGACTTTTTTGCCCACGCTGTATGCATAAGACAGGACTGGACCATTCCCGCCAAATACACCAATAGTCTATAGACTATATACACCAGGGCTAAACAAATCCCACGCGAAAGCTCGCCATGGCGACTGAACAAAATTGGTATTGGTGCCTGAAATTTTCTTTCAGGTACTAAATTGCAGGCTGAAAGCAGCACAAAATGTTTGCAATTTATAGCAGTATATCTACCAACATGAAAGAGGGTCAATAAACCCTGAAATTATTTTGGACCTTTTTCTTCGGGTATAAACTTTTTTGGAACCTAAAATTTTTTTTCTGGCACCTAGATTGCTTTGCGGTTTGTCTAGTCTTGGTGTAAGAGATATTTGGTGATAGCAACGATTTTTTCATTGTTACCAAAACTTTGTCTCCGATGGTACGTATAACGATTATCAAATTGCCATATCAAAGAGTTGAAAATCTACACTATCCATAAGAATAAACTATCATAAGAAATAATAAACTATAAATAAGAATAGACCAGGAATGTTTCTAACCGCTGGCTGATGCGAAGATGAATTCAGAAAAGAGAGAAAATTCATTTGCACTGGCGGGAACACCTCTCACTTGACGGGTGAGCGTCCTAGACCACTAGACTACAAAGGCAACGACTCTCAATCTTTCCTTAGAGTTCGTGTGCGCTGAACGCGACCGTTCATGGACGTTCGGACCTTACTCACGCAAAAGCTCGTAATTGCTAACATTGCCACTAGATGGCGAAGTAGCCGACTATGATGTCACTTCGCTATCCATATAAAGGTCGAAGATGAAAAAAAAAAAAATTCAGGAAAGAGAAACTTCAAAAATATAAACTATCCATAACGTATGAATTGCAGAATTTATCGACTAGAGAATACCTGATTGGACTATTTGCGATGGAACTGCGGAAAGAGGGAGCAAATTCCTCACGCAATCACGGAAAAAGTAATTTAAATACTACTCATATTAAAAAACGGACAAAAAAATTACCTTTAAAAATGACTAATTTCCACATGACACGAAACTACCAATTCCCCCCCCCCCCCCGGAGCAAAGCGGAATTTTGGTCAAAATATTGAAAATTAGTCTTTGAAAGGGTTTCATTGATTTGTATTCGGAGAATTTCTAAAGGAACAAGCGCATGTTGGTACGAGTATGGGCCGGGATTCGTTGAATATTTTGTTGCAAATAGTTGTCTCCATGAAAGCGAAGAGGGACTCATTAGTCAGTCATTTCTAGGTACTGAAGCGTAGTTACGAGAGAATAGAAAAGCTCACTTCGTGCTGCCACCAGAAACCGCCTTCTAAATTTTTTACCCCCAATGTAAACGTATTTATTGAAAGCACTTATTTGAATAACATAGGGTGACCATATTCCATCGAGAAAAATACGAGACATCGCAATTTGTTTGTAAAATTGTCAATTGTTGTTGCAATTGCTTAAAATCATTCACTGTAGCCATGTAGCCTATCTGGATTTTCTGACTGCATACGCTATGCCTGTGTGCGGAAAATTTGTGGCCAACAATTCACCGCCGTAAAATTAACAGACAACAGTTCACCGAGAAAGTGACATAGTGACTGAGTGAATGATCAGATAAGTGAGTCAGGAAGTTTTATGTGGAGAGCAGGTGAGCAAATGCGTGAATGAATGAACGAATAAATGAAAGAGTGAGAGGGAGTTAGTTACTGCGCAAATGAATGGATGAATAAGCAAGTGAGTGAGCAGGTGAGCAAACGAGCGGGGAATCCAGTAAGCAAGTCTGATTGGGTAGGTGGGTGAGTGAGTGAGGGAGTGAGTTAGTTAGTGAGAAAAGTGAGTAGGTGAATGAGTAAGTGAATGAACAGATGAGCAAGCGGGTGAAGAGGTGAGTGAATGAGTGGCCAGGTGAGCAAATGAGTTGGAATTGAGTAGGTAAGCGAGTGAGTTGGTTAGTGAGCGAAGTGAGTAGGCGAATGAGTAAGTGAATGAACTGATGAGCAAGCGGGTGAAGAGGTGAGTCAATGAGTGGCCGGTTACTCACTCACTCACTCACTCGCTAGCTTATTCTAGTTACTGACTAGTTCACACATGTTCAATCACTCGGTCACTCACTCACTGGTGACGGACTGTTGTCGGTGAACTTTCCGAGCGGTGATTTAAAAGCGAGTGAGTTGGTTAGTGAGCGAAGTGAGTAGGCGAATGAGTAAGTGAATGAACTGATGAGCAAGCGGGTGAAGAGGTGAGTCAATGAGTGGCCAGGTGAGAAAATGAGCGGTCGGGAGAGCATGTGAGCAAATGAGTTGGAATTGAGTAGGTAAGCGAGTGAGTTGGTTAGTGAGCAAACTGAGTAGGTGAATGAGTAAGTGAATGAACTGATGAACAAAAGAGAATATAGCAGGTGATTAAGTGAGGGAATTACTCATACGGTTACTCACTCACTCACTCACTCGCTAGCTTATTCTAGTTACTGACTAGTTCACACATGTTCAATCACTCGGTCACTCACTCACTGGTGACGGACTGTTGTCGGTGAACTTTCCGAGCGGTGATTTAAAAGTCGGTGATTTTTGTTGGTGTATTTCCCGGCGGTGAATTTTCTGTAAATCCGCTATGCCATGGAGATCAATCATTCGAGATTATTACAATCAAGCAAAACATCAAATTATCCGCAAAATAGATTTGGATACTGGAAAATTAAGACGAATTAATTTTACACGTAAAAGTGATACAAATTCCAACATACCCACGCCATTGTCTTTTCATTTTTTAGCTTCAACTGCAAGAAAATAAAAACAAATCAATAAAAATTCTTCCAAAAACAAAAAAAATAATAATAACAACAAGTAAAATAAAAATTAAGTTTTTTGCTAATTGACGAACCATTAAAAATAATCGTAGTATCTATTATCCGTAACCTGTTTGGCGACAAAATATTAAACGATTTAGTGTCATATATTGGAAGATTGCGAAATCCGTTGGAAGCTGCATAATAACATAGCGTACTCCTTATAAAATTGCATAAGAAGATTGATACACCTTTTCGAAATCGCGTAAGAGGATGGTGTACTCCTATAAATTGCACAGGAGGCTTGTGTAATCCCTAGAAATTGCGTAAAGAGGCTTGCGTTGTTGTGTGCTCCCTACAAATTGCATAGAAGGTTTGCGTAATCCCTAGAAATTGCGTAAAGAGGCTTGCGTTGTTGTGTACTCCCTACAAATTGCATAGAAGGTTTGCGTAATCCCTAGAAATTGCGTAAAGAGGCTTGCGTTGTTGTGTACTCCCTACAAATGGCATAGAAGGTTTGCGTAATCCCTAGAAATTGCATAGAAGGTTTGCGTCCTCCCTGCAAATTGGATGGGAGGCTTGCGAACCTAAGGGCCTAGAAACCTAAGGGGATTGCGTACTCCCTAGAAACCTAAGAGGATTACGTACTCCCAGAAAATAACGTAAGAACATTGTTTACTCCCAAAAATTCCTTTGAAGCCTTGCTTATCCCCCCCCCCCCCAAATAAACGTGCAAGAGGAGTTCTCATAGCCTAAATATGCGTATATTAGGAGCAAAAGAGCAAAGCCTTCTACAAAACAACAAATGCTGTGCAATTTTTTATGGTACTCATTCTGAAAACATTGCTCATTATTTTTCTTACCAGTCACTCACTACCTGCTAAATAGAAATAACCACCAAAAAAATCATTTACAAATTTCTCATTTAAATTGCAGTTAGAAATGTAGTGCGCATTTATTAAAATAAGAAAACATCGTCCCTAGCACATTCATGCTTGAGGCACGAATGTGCAAAAATTTCATTTCTTTTTTTCTTTATTAACTGGTTGGATCCCTTATTTGGTGTGAAACGAGAATGTGTATCCCTATTGAAACACATGCTACAAAAATATTTTAGGTAAATAGCTTTCACAGAGTAACATGGGTAGAGTAAACATTGAAACGTCATTTTCCAGGGAATGTTTTCCCCAAAAAAATTGCGCATTCGGGCTTCTAGCATGAGTGGGGACGATATCAGATTTATATTCACATTGAAGAAGAAGAAAAGGGGTCATTCAAGTATTCCGTCAGAATCTATGGGGGGGGGGTCGGATTTGCTGACTTTTGATGACAAGGGGGGGGGGGTGTTGAATGATGCTTACGTCATCAACCACCCTCAATAAGTATGAAATATTCGTAATGGCATTTTTACCGAATGTGCCAAAAACGAGAAATACCTTTCCCTGGTTTGTGGGCGACTGAACTAATATTCCCCCTATTGATAAGTCTTCTATAGAGCCACTTTAATCATCTCTAAATGTTCCGTGGATCCCTTAAGTGATCTGGAAATGTGTAGCAGGCCACTTAAGTGATCTAGGAATGCGCCTCGCGTCACTCAAATGGTCCATAAATATACCGCGGATCACTCAAGTAATCTGAGAATATGCCGCGGGTAACTTGAGTGATGTAGAAGTGCACTGCGAGCCGCTTAAGTGTGCTCTAAAACTGTGCCACATGCCAGTTAAGTGATCTCTAAATGTACCATGGATGCCCTAAGTATTCTAATTGTGCCACTGGTAAGTTAAGTGATCTGTGAATGTGACATTGGCCTACATGAGCGATCGGAAATTGTATCACGGGCCGCTTAAATGCTCTGGGATTGTGCCGCAGGTCATAAACGATCAGCAAATGTGCCGCTTGAATCCTCATTTTTACAAAATTAGGTTTGTGGTGACACAACACGAAATAAGGTTGTAAGCGCACAGTTTGAGAACCCCCGGCTTAGAGGGTAGATCGCAATGAATTTCTTGAAGAGAAATTTTGAGTTTTTAGCATTCGAATAGCATTGAAATTAACAAAAATTTCTTATAACAACATATAAATGAGCCCCTCCCCCACGCGTACGGCAACCAATTAGGAAGGTAGGGGAGCTAACAAAATTTTGCTGCCAAGAGGAAATCAAAAATGGCTAAAAATCTGCTGGTGTAATACTTGAATGGCCTCCAAAGCACTGTACATGCGAAAGAAACAGCAGCAGCAGCAGTAAGCACACATACACACACGAATATAGAGCGATCTTCTTTTTTTTTTAAAATTCTACTCTAGGTGAAAAGCATAAGCTCATTGAAATTCCGATGACAGCCATATAGATCCGGTGCATTATCTGTGCACTTGAATATTTAATAGTTTCGTATACTATGTGATAACTGTGCATAACATCGACACACTGCGCATCGCATAAATATACCTTGGAAGCCATGTGATTTTGGTTTCTATAAGAAAAGAGTCGAGATGATGGAAGACGAATCTCTACGTGCTCCTGTTCTTCTTGAAACTGGTTCAGATAAAAAATAATTCTTAAGCTATGTTCTCACAAAAAATTCGCGCGCATTATACATGCAATACCGGAAATAATTAACTTGCGCCGATTTTTCTCAGACTCCTTACAAAACGTTCACGTACCTTGGTTTTTTTTTTGTTCTTTGTTGCGCCACCTATTGGAAATCAATCGCACTAAATACTATGAATTTCATCTCAGCCATCGAATACTTACTCTGCAGAAATACTTTCTTAAAAAGAAATGTTGAGGCGAAAAATCGGAAAAACGGTAATAATTTATGAAAGAAATACAAATAAAATCGTTGGAAGGTTTAAATGACGTCTCATAGTGCCGATAGGTGGCGCAACAAACAAAACCATGAAAAATTGAGTCTGGGATTTATTTATACAGATAATGTACGCTATGCGCACTATATTAATTAAATTATCTAGTTTTTACTCATAATTACTTTAAACTTGAAACACATCTTTAAAGATTATAATTGTCCCTTTATACACAAACATTAAATTTTAAATACAAATACAAATACAAATACAAATACAACGCCACAACAGGCAAAATGCCCAACGAGGTGGCTGATAAAAAGATGCCCATAAAAATATGGTTGTCACATGTTTCAAAAATACAGCGTAATTATGTTTGATTTATAAATAAACAGACTCTATGATCAGATAAAAATAAGTTCGTATCATTTCAGTTCATTGGATAATTAAAATATACGTATTATAACACATGGTATTAATCACACCGTGTTCCCCAATAGCTAATTCCTAGCCATTAGTTGTAGCTTCTAATCACAAAAGAATGTTTCAAATGTTGCCACCTACCAACCCAGAAGATATCAAAAAAAATTATTTCTTTAAAAAATTGTTTTTGATGTCTTATTTGTTACATTTAGTAAAAAAGAACGTTCATGTACTGGCATGTTAAACAATAAAATAAATAATAGTAACCCATAATTTTAAGATAAAAACCGGTCAAGTTATGAAACTAAATTTTGTAAATTTTAGATTCCTCGTGAGAAAACACAACTTTCCAGCCAAGATTTAAAGAACTGCATAAAAATTAATCCTTATAATTAATTAGACTTTGGTGTTTACGTTATTCTCTTATATTTTCATACTGATTATAATCAGCACGTTTTCACAATAATTTCACAATCAATAATAAATCAATGAATCACAGTCATTTAAAGAAATTTCAGATTAAAATTAATCTCAGAATTGATTTATTTAACCAGTAATTAATCAAAAACTTTTTTTCAGAATCAGTGAAAAAATTGTAAGAACTTATGAAAATTTATAATAATAAAAGAAATAATTTCAGAATTAATACATCTTCAATTACTTTTGTCTCTAAAACTCGGTGTGCCCCCTTCGCCCCTTCAAATAGATGTTTCTAAATTATATGAGTTTTTGGCAGTTTCAATTTGGCCACCATATCTGAAAGACTGAAGACCCCTGTCATAGGGGGGTCCACCATTGGCCCCCACATCTTATTGCAGGGCCTCGAAACTGGGATATTTGATGGGTTTCCAAGACAGACTTTAATGGGACCCTCAATAGTAAATTTACAGTGCAAAAATAAAATAAAATGAAACAAAAAATGGTAAGAATCATTCCGAGACCCTGGGCTGAAGTCCTGTCAGCTCGATCCTCGAAGCGACTATGGGGTTCGCAGTGCATTGTTTGTCACCACATGGTCCACGATATCAAAAAAGTTGGGGAAAACTGGCTTAGAAGATGCTGGGTGACATTTGAAACATAATTTTGCAATTGATAGTTTCCTCTAAGACTAACACAAGTCAATAAATTATCTATTAGGAAATTACAAGAGTTTACACCTTTTTGCAATATTAACAAACGCGAATTGAATACACAAACTTTCTCGTCATTAAAATTTTCGAATACTGTATTTAGCTTAAACAAAATTACGAAATTTGCATTTAAAAGAAAAAGAACAACAATTTCTTAATAAACGAAACTATTATCACCTTTATAGGTCTGCTAATGTTGAGGACTTCGGCGTGCTTGTGCAGAACGTCTTTCGGAGCATGGATCTTTAAGAAATACGTCTTGCCGTCCTGAGATGACTGTGGAATTATCAAAGTATATATCAGTACTATAGTAGAAAGAAATCGCAAAAATAATTTTTTTTTTTGTATTATTTTGACAATTTTTCTCACCAAATACTCCCCGGGTGAAAAAAACTTACATATACAGGGTGGCCAAAAATTCAGTAGAAACTTTAAAAATTCATAAAAACCGGAAAAATAACCGAAATAAAAAACGGTTTGCAGGGTTAGCATCGACAGAGGTCAGGCGAATTTTTTTGACAGGAAAAAAACAACAACTCAAAAACAGCCGATAGGTGACGCGGACGCACACAAGCCAAAGGAGATATACACAAATAACGAACAGAATGCCTCCAAATCGTTTATTATAGCAGCATGTGTTCCACATGACCACCACCACCACAGGGGATAACACATAATGTGTATAATGTGTTGGATAATGTGTGATATTGTAGCATTGGAGGCATTCTGTTCGTTATTCTAATTACATTTTTAATTGGGTTGCTTTATTTTTGAAATATATGACATCCATATTTGTTATGTGCATCTTTTATGCCCATATTTGTTATGGCACAGCCATATATTGCCGCTGTGGTGGTCGAGTGGTTATAGTGACGGACTCTCGATGCGAGGATCCGGGTTCGAACCCCACAGTGGTGGTCGGCTGAAGTTGGTTTTCTGTGGTTCCCAACTTCAAGGTGCAAATGCGAGCCGATCTCCCCGTTAAAAAGTCTCGCCACAGAGAGCAACAGTCCTACAACGATAAATCATTCAATCATAACACTTCACTCATAGTTAGAAAAACTGTTGGCAGATGGCAGCACTACACATAACAAGCATTACAGAGAAACAAAAAACTTCACGTCAGGTTTCACTACACGTACATTCCCGCATGTACCGATTCGTGGGGGGTTCCGCGGGGTGTGTGTGGGCGGGGTGCACGTGTGGTGTAGCAGTAGTAGGTAGGGCCTCCAAAAAATGGCTCGGGGATCCATGATGTTCTTAAGTCAGCCACCTCGTTGGGAAATTTGCCTGTTGTGGCGTTGTATTTGTATTTTTCTCAGCCACCTCGCTGGGCATTTTGCCTGTTGGGGTGTTGTATTTGTATTTGCGTATATTTTCTTTGACTTGTGTACGTCAGCGTCACCTATCGGTGGTTTTTGAGTTATTTTTTTCCTGTCAAAAAAATTCGCGTGACCTATCGATGCTAACCCTGCAAACCGTTTTTTATTTCGGTTATTTTTCCGGTTTTTATGAGTTTTTGAAATTTCTACTGACTTTTTGCCCACCCTGTATTTATATAAAAAAGAAGAAACCGTGATATTGTTTTTTTTTATGACGCTTTATATTAAACTCACTTTCATGTTGAGATGCTGTACGAGTTTGTCATGGTTCACTCGTACTAATAAGCAACGAAATCTTATACCAAAAACAAAGTTTCACGTTTTTAATCTTTTTTTTTCACTGGAAATTTATTCTTTTCTCGTTTATATATGATTTTTTTGTCGTCCAGAAAGCGAGTTTTACTGATGGTTATACGTGAACGAGATACAAATGCAACGAGACGTTATTTTTGGAACTCCCTCGTGTGTTTCACGCGGGATTATGTGTATTTCTTAAACTTCACTTCAAAAGGCATCCGAGTTTTCCAATGAGCTTTCACCTGGCACGTTTGATGCTCGTTAAACCCTAAGTCACACTAGCGTCCAGACCGACCCAATGCGCGCCAAGTTTGGTCATGGGCAAGTTTTGTGCCCGCTCCACCATTGGCAATGTTGTTAACTGTTAAATGTTGGAGTCTGAAAGGTATTGGAAGGATACTACTTCACCACACACCAACTCCGACCATATCACTATACTGCGTTTCACTGCCATTAACGAGTTGGGTTGGAAATGAAGTCGCCATCTACCGGTGATCCCTCTTAACCTCCGTTAGAGAAAATATCTCATTTACATTTTTCTCCCGGTTCGAACCTGGGACTTGACAGCAACCTTCACGGTGGTGGACTAGTGTTTTACTACCACGCCACTCGGGCGCGGCATTGGAAGGCTGGTCGAAAAGAACGACCAGGACCTTCTAGCTTTCCACCCCGAAAGTCAAAGGAGTTGTCTTCCTTCTCGATCTCCTAATCAGTCTGGCCACACATTGGTCGAAGAACATCAACATTCACAGTACGCGTTGGCGTATTAAATTATTCTGGAAGCAAATATTTTTCAAGGAAAATTGAGCCAGGCTGAGCCAGCATATGTCGCTGGTGGTTCGTTGCAGCAGGGGGAGGCAAATATTGGAAGCAAATATTTACGAATGACTATTGGGCCGGACTGGAGTGTGACCCTAGCTTAAGCCGAATATTTGCTCGCCAGTTGTTGCCATTTTTGACTCGTGACTTGGATTACTCGCAAGTCGAAATATACGTAATGCTTCGTGATAAAATAACAAACTGACCTCTTTCTCTTCAAGTTCGATTAGGAGACCTTCTTTGCGAAGATTGGCCAGAAACATATCCCGATAGCTGTGCCTTCGATTGTCGACGACGTCTTCGAATGCGAGGACGAAGTCGATCCGACGTGTTCCGTCTTTGAAATAAAGCGTCGACATCTCTTCATCCCTCAGAGGTGTTGACGGCGATGGCAAGAAGGACGGCTCTGATTCCTTCATGAGGCAACAAAGATAAAAATTAATAAGGAAAATAATAAATCTTTATTATCATGGAAATATATTTTTCCGAACATCCGACAGCTAATACAATTACAGTTGAACTCGGTTATGACGACCTTGGTTGTAACGACACCTCGGCTATAATGTCAATAATTCGCGGTCTGGAATGATTCCCATAGAGAGCAAGCAATCTTGCTCGTGCAACGTCAATGAAAGAGCAACGACCTGGGATATAACGACACATTTTTTTACCGTTATTACGTAGTATTTATTGCAATTACTAGGGTGATGACAGGTATACGGTTCATAACCCTTGTTAAAATCCGGAATACGATAATTTCCACAATTTGTAGATTATATTATGGTAATTATGACTACTATACATATAATACTGAACCAGACATGCACCTCGTCCATATTCCTCTGCAGAAAAGGCCTCATGAAAATGAGATCTGGTGAAATTTCCAACAGTTAGTATGCAAATTAAGTAGCAGGTATTTCCAGCCGGGGGGTAGTTCCCCCCCCCCCAGAATAATCACTTTAAAGCTAGCCCCTGTGGTGATGTTGAGACGGCCCGGGAGAATTCAATTATTTTCCCCCGTGAAATGCATTCTAAATCACTGCAGACCTGCTGTAGCGCTGCATTTGTCGCCAAGAGTTACATGTAAGGAATAATCGGCAACAAACATTTTTAGCGAGGAATAGTAATGTCCCATGTTTATATATGATATCGATTTCCCGTATTTTTCTGATTTGAAATGGTCACCCTAATTTTTATGGAACAAAAGCTTCATGCACACTATTTGATTGCATCTGACCATATTTTTCACACTAAAGGTCAAAAATATAAACCTCGGTTATAACGACAAAATTTCGTGGAACTTTCGATATCGTTATAACCGAGTTTGACCATATATTAAACGAAATATAAATGCAGAGAAAATTACAGGCTCAGAAAAAATCAGTAATTCCACAGATATTTCTCATTGTATATTCCTTTATTCGTGTTAGTCGTCTTTGTAATGAATTATCAGTAAATACACTGGCGGAAAATAAAATCCCAACACCAAGAAGAAATTAGTTTAGAGGAATGAAATTTAGGCAAAGCAATTGTCTAGGTAACATATTTATTTGATTAAAGTTTCGAGGTCACAGGTTAAAATAAGCGCGAGAAGATTCATTTCAAAAGTGAAATGGTGGTACATTAATAACCACTGTGTGTAGTCACCATGATTGTGAATGCAAGCATGCAAACGTGCGTGCATTGTGTCAGACAGGTGCCATATGGATGCGATTTTGTGGGATGGAGTTTTATGCCTTTTGCACTTGGTCAGTCAAATCAGCAACGGTTAATGCTGGTTGTGGATGACTCTGGATTTGTCTTCCAATAATGTCCCATACGTGCTCGATGGGAGAAAGATCTTGGTGATTTCGCGGGGCAAGGCAACATGGCGACACTCTGTAGAGCACGTTGGGTGACAGCAGTGGCATGAGGACGAGCATTATCCTGTTGGAAAACACCCGCTTGAATACTGCTCATGAATGGCAGCACAACCGGTTCAGTCACCGGTCTGACATACAAATTTGCTGTCAAGGTGCTAGGAATAACGACGAGAGTGCTCCTGCTGTCATAGGAAATCGCTTCTCAGACCATAAGTCATGGTGTAGGTCCAGTGTGTCTAGGCTCTCCAGCGTGGTCCAATCCTTCGGGGTAAAAGGCTTATATCCCTCATGGGACAGAGCCTGGGCCACGACTGGCCTTACAGTTACAGTGTGTCTAGGCCGCAGATAACTTGGTTCCATGCGCTCACCTGCCCTCCGTCTTACCAACGTACGACCATCACTGGCACCAAGACAGAAACGGCTCTCATCTGAAAACATAACAGCTCCACTATCCGCCCTTCAATGAGCTCTAATTTGATACCACTGACGTCGCAGATGGCAGTGATTTGGAGTTAGTGGAATGAACGCCACAGGCCGTCTGGCTCCGAGCTGTCCTCCAAGTAATCGATTTGTTACAGTTCGCTGTGTCACTCTGGACACAACAGAAACTCTAATTTCTGCTGCAGATGCAGTACGATGCGCCACAGCAATGCGGCGAATACTGTGGTCTTCACTCCCGGAAGGACCCCGGTCTTCTTGAAATAGTGTTTTCCCGTGACCACTGCTGCCAACAATTATGCACAGTAGATATATACATCCCTGCCAAGTCTTTCAGCAATATCGCGAAAAGAAAATCCACCTTCTCGTAGCCCTATTTACACGGCCTTGTCCAAACTCAGTAAGCTGATGACACTGCTTTCTTCGTCTCCTTAAAGCCTTAAAGACATTCTTAACTCAAACGTAGCTCACAACGTCCGATCCGGACGATAAATAACGCTCTCACGAAGTCCTCATCACGTATTTAAAGCAAACGTGAGTTGCATGATCATAGTGGCGCTACTAACGCCACTCTTATTCGTCTAGTGCGAAATTTGAATCAGCGTCATCTTTCAGATGTGCAAACACGCCTCCCAAATTTCGTTTATCCAGCACAACTCCTTCTTTTGGTGTTGGGATTTTATTTTCCGCTATTTTATTTTATTTTATAGGCTGCTGCGAGTAATAAAATTACTCTGAAATAGAAAATTATCACGACATTTAGTGTCCAAACAGCACATAATGTTTTTTCCTATTGAAATTGCATATTGCTAAATGTCTAAAAAAAAAGAAATATAAAATTTCTAAGCGTTTCTATAGGAAACGGAAGGGAATTATCAGAAATGATTATTCTCCGTTGGATAATTCAAATGTCCAATTCCATTCGATGCACGCGAAGCTCTTGCGATACATGGATCGAATTGTTCCGGCGGAAAAGCAAGCGGACCGTTATAAGATAACGATTGTCAACTCCTCCGCCATTAATCCCTGGTTTTTCCCCCAAGAACTCTCCTGGAATATTTTTCAAAAGCCCTTTAATAGGATTACATCTGTTCAAAATTTTGCCGCTTGCGTGACGACCTGGAAGAATAAGGAATGTTCTGATAAATAACTAGCATTAATATTCAAAAGAATGCACAACTCGCATCAGAAATTCATGTTCGTGGAAAGACTTTTGGCTTTATTTGGCTAAAACACATTTAATATTTCAAGGAGATTTACATTTGCTTCCATATATTATTAATTTTTATTCCTCATAAAAGACCTAATGAAGAAATTTCCTACTTTTGTACGTGGTTATTAAAATACTGTTTTAAACAGTTTCAACTCAAGACAGTATCTTGTCTCAGAATAGCATATTATTCATATTTGTTTCACTAGGGCAGTGGTTCTTAAAGAACCTACGACAATTCAGAGAGATACAATTTATAGCGCCGGCGATTCAACGAGTACAGTTCAGTGCCATCACATGTGCAGTTATCCAAACAATAATCATAATAAAGATTTAAATTTAAAAAAAAATCATTAATAACATAATTTATAAAATAGGAACGTGTGTATCAGGGCCGGTCCTAGAAATTCTGGTGCCTCAGGCGAATAATATTTTGCTGTCTTGATATACAACTATCTGAAAAGCTTTTTCTTTCTTCCCCTCTATTACATAGATACAGTGGTTCCCAAAGTGTTGGTCACGACTCCTCTCGAAATGGGGGGGGGGGAGTAACGTTGAAGATTTAAGATGTTGCGAGAGATGTTCCTTACTGGAAAAACACCACAGTCACTTATAAGATACACATTCAAATACAAGGCCACATAACAGGTAAAATGCCCAACAACGTGGCTGAGAAAAAGATGCCTATAACAAATATGGATGTCATATACAGTAAAAACTTCGATTAACCGTCACCATCCGGACCTGGACTGTGACGGATAACAGAATAGTACGGATAACAGAAATCTCTTAATACATATGTACATTAACGTGACTTCACTTAGGGCTTGGGTAGAAAATGAAAATAAAATCCTTTAAAAGTGAATAATACATACAGTACGTATTGTACTGTATTTAATTTCACACACACAAAACGATCAACATAAACTTCAAAATAATGCCAGCCCAATAGTGACGATATTGAAAATAGCGTCTTTTATGTTGTATCTCTTCCAAAATTCTCTGACAGTCATGGAATCATCAGATGAAAGCAAGCCTTCGATAAAAGCTTTTCAGTCCTGATCCATACGCTTGATAAGTGGAGTTGTATTCGTTGGGAGTAAGAGGCATGTTATTTTGTCATCATCACTTTTGAGTTCACAAGAGGGTTGTGTCTTGGCATTGTCCATTAACAGCATTTTCTTCCTGCGGCAACTGCTTTTCGGCCGTAAGAGCTATAACTTGAGGCACGAAAACGTTGTGGAACCATTCTGAAAAAAATTGTTTGGTCCATCCAAGCACTTCTTTAAGCATAATAGTTCACAGGCAATGCCTTCATATTTAAATTTTTGAAAGCACGTGGTTTTTCAGATTTGCCAATTACAAGAAGGGAACAATCTATGATTGCCGGTGTCATTTGAAGGGAACAATCTATCAATTTGAAGGGAACAACTGCCGGTGGCATTCGCACAGAACATAGCAGTGATCCAACCTTTTCGTACCTTAAAACCTGTGTCTGGATTTTTCCGTATTTTTTTAGACGATGACGGATAACAGAAACTGACGGTTAATCGAAGTTCTACTGTATTTCAAAAATACGGCAACCAAATTTTGAAGATAAATCTAATTCAATCAAGTATCATAAATATGCTTTTATGAGAAAACAAGAAAATTAATAAATATAAATATAAATATAAATATAAATACAACGCCACAACAGGCAAAATGCCCAACGAGGTGGCTGATAAAAAGATGCCCATAAAAATATGGTTGTCATATGTTTCAAAAATACAGCAACCCAATTAAAAATGCAATTAACACAAATTACAAACAATATATACACATGATAAAATATTATACGATGCCCATAAAGATTACTTATGGTTGTCTTATTCTAAGAATGGATAGCTTCTCGATTTACCCCAACATGTTTATCGTATTTCTTTTTAAACGTGTCAATTGTGTTACAATTTACTACCTCCGGGGGTAAGCTATTCCATTTATTAACAACCCTATTGGAGAAAAATTCCCTGCGACACCATAACCTTGCATTGTCCCTCACCAATCGATACTGGTGTCCCCTTGTAAAAGCAGTCGATTGGCGGTGTACTAAAAGTTCATGGTCCATCCTATCCATCCCATTGAAAATTTTGAACACTTCGATCATATCTCCTCGACACCTGCGTTCATCCAATGTAAACATATTCAAAAAATGAAGTCTTTCTTCATAACTCAAGCCCTGTGGGCCAATAAGGACACGCGTAGCTCTTCTCTGCACCCCTTCAACCAAGTCTATGTCCCTCTGTAGGTAAGGTCTCCAAAACCTTACAGCATACTCCAGTCCAGGACGAACTAAGCCTCGAAAAAGAGGAAGAATGACTTTAGGAGAACGCGAAGAGACCTTTTTGAAAATGAGACCAAGCATTCTATTCGATTTTTTGACAAATTAATATTTATTCTGAATCCAACGAAAAATTTATTTATTGAAAATCCACGAATCGCTCTCCTCATTTCCTAGTTTTAAAATCGTGATTCTGTGCGTTATGTTGACCCTACCAGAGAATAAACTACGCAGTGACGCGTAGCATAAAAATACGTTTTCCCCCTTACCTTCTTATTTTTACGCTATAAATTTCTGCAAAAGTAACACAGCGCCGAGTCCATACGTTTGGGACCAGAAGTGTACGCAGGAGAGACCGGGAGGGGGGGGGGGAAGACCAGCGCCCTCCCCCAGACGATTAAAAATTAAAAATATAGTAAAAAAACTAAAATATCGAAAGAAATACCTTTGTCCTGCATATTACCTATATCCATTTCTGTTAATTTAAAATTCTTTTTGAGGTTAGGAGCCCAAAATTTCTCTGGGATTCCTTGTGCTTCCCGAACCGAATGTTCGATCTCGGGTGCTCCAATGCTCGTCACCAGGGTGCAGGGTATTTTAATGTGGTGGGCCTTCTCGTGGTACAAACTTGGGTAACGCTAATTCCACCACCAGTCATTGTACCCCTTGATCATCGTTTGGCACAGCATGACCACGATGGTTCTTGCACTAATAAACAACAATTTCCAATCTAATCCCAAGGTGCATATGCACTCTCGAATGTTGGATAGCGCATATCGCAGCAAATCCGTTGTAGAAATGTAAAAATATATTTGTTTTTCGTGAAATGTTATTGAGCACTCTCTAAAAACACCTTCAACCACCTTTGTTGTTGTGATTTGACCGCACGAATTCTATGATCAAAAATGCTTGTTTGGGGGGGGGGGGTTGTCATATGTCACCTCTAAGTTTATCCCATGAATTTAGTATCACCGTGTATTGAGAGTGTGATCACTGTACATGTGAGAAACATGTACATGTGATCACAAATCAATGTACAAATCATGTGATCACTGTACACGTGAGAAACATCAATGAACTGGAACCCCTTCAGCCACCTAACAAATAAAACTGTTATAATTCTTCGATTGAAATTTGTGACTGCTTTGTGCCACATGAAAAAACAATATAAATGTATATAATATTAGTTAATATTTTATAAGCAAAATTATATTTGTATCCTGGATGAGGGTGGGGTCCTGGGTAGGACGGGGGTCACGAGAAATCAGGACAATATATCCACAGTTCATCACACCTTACTGAATTTGAATACATAAGAAGCAGGTGGGCAAATATCATATTATGTAGATTGTTTCATTATTTCAGCTTGACCCCCGTATATTCAAATGCAAATGTAGTATGGGTTAATATGATTAAAATCTGTGGCGAAACTGAATTGGATTCGATTATGGGAAATGTGTATTCAGTCGAGAACCACTTATACTGGAATAATTCGATGCAAGTTCAATTCTGTGTTCATGCCCTGGTAACATAACACCACACGCATCGATTATTAATTCGTGTTCATCATATATAGTATGCTAGCTCTTGATGTGTATAATAATTAATTAATTATAATTTAGTATATAATATAATCGATCGATGTTTTGTTATAAATTCCACAAACATGGGAAAACCAGATTATATCTCTACATGATCACGTAATAATTAGAAGCTGCTCAATTATGAATGTATTTTTTTAAAAAAAACAGTAAATTTCATTACTTTGAAAAGCGAAAACTTGACACTTGATTTCTTTTTCTGTAAGTGCGAGAGATTTCAAACATAATTCGGGAAACAAAAATTTAAAGGAGTTGGTACACGATCTTTTCTTCCTATGCTTTCTTATGGGAAAAATCCCCTTCCTTCAAGAAACATTTAAAACTTTTCTCTCTATTTTCTTCAGGAATTCAATTTTTCTCTCTCAAATACTATAGATATTTTTATACCATTTGACGACAGAGAGCATTTATTATTTTAATTCTTGGTTCCTTTTTTCCCGAATTTTAACTTAAACAGCATGCAGCTTTTTCATTAAATCACTGAATTTTACTCTTACTTTGTGCGCCATAAAATTTCTTTAAATGATTTTAATAAGAAACACTCTCGTTAAAGTATGTAACATTTTAGTGTTCTGAGTCACACAAAGTTTCAAGATGTTTTGAACTAGTGGTGTTTGAAGAAATGTTCCTTATCTGACAAAAAAAACAACTCAGTTTTGAGAAAAAGAGCATTTTAATGGAAAACATTAGAATATATAATGGCTGAAAGAATTTTCTATTAAAATATGTTAAAAATGCTTCTTGTGCAAGTAGAACAAAAACTCGTACACAGTTAGGCGCAGAAAATTTTATAGTATTTGAAAATTGAAAAATTCGGAAATGTGCATGTGAAATATTTTTTAGAAAATTTGCGTGCACCAACCCCTCTTAATTCATTTCAGCCATATAAATTGAAAATTTTTTTTAATCATTCATTTTTGATGAACAAATTTTTTGTTTTTGCCTTTTAATGTTTAAAATTGATGTTTTTTTAATAATTTTTTCCATTCACATGGGGCAAATCCAGAAAATACAGGAGAATTTTTTTTCGTGAATTTCTTACTTGATACGTTTAAACTAAAATTGAAGAAAACAAAAATAATGAAAATTAATCTGAATCTGAATTCTACATTTCCTTTAACTACCCAAAAATTCCCGCATCTTCATTTTATGAAAAGTGTAAAAATATGCAGATTTCATTTCCAAAACTTTTAAACAATTTTTGCGGAAAATTATTATCAAATTCGAACCGAATCGAAAAAAAATTATATACATAAATGTTTTTCCAGTTTGTTCACGTTGCTTCAGACACGTGTTTCAGCTCATTTACGTGTTGCTGAGGATTTATTCTCTTGCAATAATCAAGATGCCAATTTGTGGGAAAAATCCCTTAACATACAGCTGCTTTCAGCAAGTAATTCAAATTATAGCTCACTGCATCGCCATCTTTCTGAATTTCACGTCATTCAACTGGAGTTTTCAAATAAGTTACCCTATATATCTGGCAACCAAATTTATAAAAGTAAAATTGATGCACTTGCATACTTGAAAATCATTTTTTAATTGCTCATATCTCATTGAATATGGAATTGCTTCATTTCATATTTCATTATATTGTACATAGTGTGTTTCATATATGCTGTCAATTTTCTGGAAAATTCGTAAAAATTGTCAGAAAACTCCGCATGTTGTAAGCAAAAAACGTGCGATAAAAACTACAATTTTTACAAGAAACATTTATATCTTCGTGAATGTGCGTGCTATTTTCACAAAAAATGCACACAAATATTTTACGGAAGTTTAATAAAATAATTTGAATTTTTTATTGACACAGGGTTCATCAAAAACGTATTTTTCTCTCACAAAATTTCTTGTTTGTCCCATAAATACACTTGTGATTAAATATTTACTGGAAAGCGTGGAGTACAAGCATTAGTTGTATATTCTCAAAATTACAAAATGATTCATCAAGTTTCTTTCTGTAAAATTCGAAAACGTGTCAAACTCCAAAGTGAAAAATGGCTTTTGGCAATATTGATTAGATTAGTTTCCTTCAAACTTTTCAAACCTTCAGACCAGCTAAAACAGTGAAAAATTTCGCGGAACTGCAGAAATGAGAGAACTAATTTGTGGACCGGTAAAAAATAAATAAATTCGGACTCGTAGGAATAAAATTAAAATACGTAGGAAAACTATATAAATTGTGGACAAATGATAAATGAATACCGTAGGAGAAACAATACGCGGACCGGAAAAGATCAATGGATACTGTACAAGGACCCAAAAATAAATTAACAGGAAAGATAATTTTTGGACCGACAAAAGAAAAATAAATAGGAGAAATGACTTGCAGATACCGACTGACGTGTTGAAACAAAAACGAATTTAGAGAGAATATTTTATTTTTTTATTCTGAAATTATGAAGTGGCAATTACATAGACTGGGTTGGAGAATTTTACTTTTATTTTTTGTGAGGACTGGCACTGGTTCAGGGACTAGCAATTGAAAGACACTAGTGTAGATCGAAATATAACATTATGATTGAGGTAGGGCAAAAAGTCCGTAGAAAATATTAAAAATGGATAAAAACCGGAAAAATAACCGAAATAAAAAACGGTTTGCAGGGTTAGCATCGCTAGGTCACGGGAATTTTTTTAAGAAAGGAAAAAATAACTCAAAAACAGCCGCTATGTGGCTATGCGCTGACGCACACAAATCAAAGAAAAGCGTATCGATCCTGTCCATCCAATCTGTCGGAACTGAAACATGTGATCCTCCGAGAGGTGTCATGTATACATCCGAACCTGCTGCACTCTGCCGTTGCTGGATTTGTGACTCGCCTGCAATATGTTATTTCCTGTGGTCACGTGGAACACATACTGCTGTAATAAACGATTTGGAGGCATTCTGTTCGTTATTTGCGTACCTTTTCTTTGACTTGTGTACGTCAGTGTCACCTATTGGCTGTTTTTTGAGTTAAAAAATTCCCGTGATTTAGCGATGCTAACCCTGCAAACCGTTTTTGATTTCGGTTTTTATCCGTTTTTAAAGTTTCTACGGAATTTTTGCCCACCCTATATCTTCTCCTTTTACTACTTGTTATTTTATAAATCGAAGCATGATCTAATAATTTACAGCAAGAGTGCTCAAGCTTTTGGAGAGTGCGGGCCACTTTAGTGATCTGTAAATGTGCCGCTGGTAACTGAAGTGATCTGGAAATGTGGCGTGAGTCAAGAAAGAGTTATCTGTAAATTTGCTACTTAAGTGATCTATAAACGTGTCACGGGTCGTTGAAGTGATCTGCAAATGTGTCGCGGGCTACTTAATGTAACTGCGATTTTAGTGGGGGGGGGGGTCGGGCATGATTTTGCTGCACTCACCACTGCATTTTTAATGATTTTACAACGGTATTTTTTTTAATTCCTAAAATTTGCCACCCTCTGAAGTTTTCCACTAGAAGAAGTTTCTCTCTTTACCCCCTCCCCTCGAGTTCCGGGCCTGCTCAAGTGATCTGGAAATGTGTCACGGACAACTTAATTGAGGTGAAAATGTGCCACGGACAACTTAATTGAGGTGAAAATGTGCCACGGGTCACTTAAGTGATCTGAGAATGTGCCGCTTAGTTAATTTTTACAAAAGAAGATTGGAGGCCACGGGCCACATTTTGCTAGCAGGGGCCATGGGTTGAGCATGTATGATTTACAGCCACTTCTAGCCCTCGTTGCAGTCACAAATCGAATTATGCGAGTCATTGGTTATTTCACGCTAAGGGAGCAGCAGAAAGACTCGAGTTCTTCAAGAATATTCTTTTCCTTGTAGATAAAAGCATCCGAACACACATTTTCTTGATGATCTCGATGTTGTTGTCTTCTAATCTGTGTTCTTGATAGAGGTTTTTCACTATCTAATCAACTAACTCAAGCGACCGGGGCGAAAGGAGAATTTTTTATTTTATTTTATTCTGTATATATTGACCGGGAGGAACGTACTAGCTCTTCATTTTGTGTATAATGCTCTCCTCCGTCTTCGAGTCTTCGGTAACTCCAAGGAATCAATAATTCCATTACCTTAAGTTCCGTTATCTAGAGCTAACGACGTTATACCTTTTGGGAATCGGGAGTGTGGTGTGTCAGCCTGCCTGTCGTCATCGCATTTGGGGTTGAGATGGATACATGAATACGGTGAGAGCACCGCTGATGAAGACAAAAGACCAAGACGCATTCTCATCAGCTGATTATGACAGAAAAAGACGATTTATCAAGGGGATTCGAACATATCTTGCCGAAGAAAAGTACTTACGTTTCTCTTTTGAGATGTAATAAAGTAGATGTCAAAACACTCAAGGACAGTTATTGTATTCCCGATGTTCGAAATTGAGCATAATGACTACAATAAAAGTCTATTCAGACAGTCCGTATTTTGAGGACATGTTATACACTACTACTTCTCTACACACAAATTCTGGTCATATCGCTATACGCAATTTACTGCCGTTTACTAGTTGGGTTGGAAATGAAGCCGTCATCTCTATTGATCGTCGCCTCAAGCTCGTTAGGGGAAATTTCTGGGGTTATCTATATTCTTCCCCGGTATCGAACCTGTGACCTGACGGCAACCTTCACGGTGGTAGATGAGCATGTTACTACTAACGCCACTCCGGCGCTGCCCATGCTATACAGTAAGCGTAATGTCCTTATCTTTTAAATACCGTGTACAGTCGAACCCCGATTTTACTAATCTGATGTGACCGATATTTTCATTTGTCAAATAAATCGGTTGTACAGATAGATTGACTGTATACGTTATATGTGAGAGTGGACATTTTGGAGTTGAGAGATTTTTTTGAATTTATTGATATATATTTGAGGAATTGCTACGAAATTTTGCGTATACTCACCAATTTCCAATGAAACTTTAGTTAATTACGTGTTTAGGAGAACGACGAAAAATTAAATAAGAGAACAAAGGTTTTTTGATTAACCTTTCATTAAAAAAAGCTGTAAATGATTTCTAATTTTCACGAAACATGATACTTGCTATTTGCAGTGTTTGTATGTATTTCCGTGAAAACTGAGCGTATTTTAACAAAATATATTAATGTTTCTTCTAAAACTCCTATTTTGTATCTCAAAATTTTTTGCCCGTAATAAGTCTCGTTTTCAATCGAATTCAACGAAACTTAAAGAAATCTCTTGAAAACATGAAAAGTCACACATTATTTTGGAATTATGTAATATTTCATGAGATATGAGTATTTAAAGGAAATAATTTTCAAGTTGCTCCAGGCCAGGAATTTTTCATGAGAGAAGGTATCTTTAAAGAAAACATTGAATAATATAAAAACTTTGAATTTCTTCCATTTATGAGATGAACGCTTGGAAGCGTCGCAATGCGAAAGAAATGCTGACATCTGAACGGGAAAATAAATTTTTAATCGCCTTGAAAAAACTGTCACATGAATTTTCCTCGCCTCAAGGAAAATCGCAGGAAATCGAAAGAGGAGAAAAATTTTCTAGACGTACGAAAGATATTTTCCTTACGAAAATATTAGCTTGAAAATTCTGAGTTTGTTTCTGGCGGGCAAATGTTTAAGCAGGCTGCTGGTATCTTTCGTAATATTAAAATAAAAATTCTGTAGTGTTAACACGGGGAAATTTAAAACCTGCCAAGAGAGATGTGTCCCCAGACTTGCCTTTTTTTCATAATCCATGTACTTTGGATATTTTGTGTTCGATATACGTATAGCCGATCAAAAGCTGAAATTTAGGCAATTTTTTTTTTCTGTAGTATTTTTGTAAAAGACGGTAAATTTACTCAAACCTGTAGAAAAATTTATGAAATCTATGGAGATGGTACTGATGCGAAAACCAAGACAGTTTTCCAGAAATTTCAGTTTAAACGATGAGATTTCGAATATTCGGATGACACGCTGCAGTGGATGACGATGTCTTAAACATGGAAATAGAAGCAAATCAAAAATTTAACACTTGATACTAACATGATCTAGCAGAGATTCTAAACATTCCTTGAAGTTCACAGAAATTTCGTGAAATTGTTAAAGTAGAACTGCATGGACAGCATCATAACAGGAAATCATCAGGAAACACAGTGACATGTGTTTCTAAAACGTTACGAAAAGAACAAATTTTTTAATCGTCCCATCAATCTATAGCCAACGAAACAAATTCTATGAGATAAGCTGGGATGTTTTACGAAATCCACCATAATGCCCGGACTAGTGTTTTCCTACCGCTGGTCAGCGGACCGGCAACGGTTCGTGAGAATTTCCTGCTAGTCCACAAAACAATTTCACCCACTCTATGTAGCCACTACATAATTTCAGCTTCAAACAATGAGATACCGTCTCTGTCTCTACATTTGTTTGTTTCTCTTTTTGCTGTTAGCTGGTCTGCGAATTATTTTCATATTTATTTATGTTTTGTCAGTCCGCAAATTATTTTTTCTAGTAATTAATTTTTTGCCGGTACCGAACTGTCTGGGACGTGAGCTGGGTGGCGAATTATTTCCCCCACCTATTTTTTGCCCAGTCCGCAAATTTCTCCTATTAGTTTATTTTTTGTGGATCCTCGAATTATTTCATTCACTTATTTATGCATTTTGCTAATTTTCGAATTATTTCTCCTATCAGTTTATTTTTTTCGGTCGACAAATTATTTTTCATATGTATATATCTAATATCGGTTCGCGAATCATTCTTTCTATTTAGTCACTTTTTCTTCAATTTTTTTTCAATTAATTTATCTTTCGCCGTTCCGCAAATTATTTTCTTATTTATTTACCGTTCAGAAGTGTGCAAATTATTTTTCCTATTCATTTAACTTTCGCTGTTCCGCAAATTATTTTTCGTACTTCTTTATTATTTGCTGGGGTCACAGCAAATTATTTTTTTTATTCATTTATGTTTTCTGCTAATTTATCTTCTGCCGGTCCGCAAATTATTTTTCCTGTTTATTTTTTTTTGCAGGTAATTCCTCCGGATTATTTCTCTTATTTATTTCATCTTTTGCCAGTTCGCAAATTATTTTTTCTATTTATTTTTTGCCGGTCCGCAGAATATTTTCCCCACATACGTACATATTTTTTGCCGGTCTATATAAAGATTTTTTCCCCCTATTTAATTTTTTTTGCCAGTCTGCAAACTATTTTCCATATTTACTTTTTTTTTTCCTATACGCAAGCTAGTACTCTGATTTCTGCCGGTCCGCGAAATTGTTTTACTGTTTTCACAGGACCGCAGGCAAAAAAAGGATTAACGAACAGTGGACTAGACCACGTCGATTTCATTTGTTTCGCTCACATTATACATATTTATGTCGAAAACCACTCACTGTAGTGAGGATTTCAAAAGCCGCATAGATGAACTTCCCACCTACAAAACTAGCTAAATTCTACATAGCGGAATTTTTAAAAATATCCAAAAAAGAATAGTTCAAATTTGAAAGGGAAAACACTATATTTTGAAGTCAATAAAGATAAAGCCCTTATTTGCAACAATTTTGCTTCACTCAAAAGTTCGCAATTAGAACGCTCAGGACTCTCGGGACGACCCATAACACATCGCTTAAATATAATTATTCACCCGGTGACGTTACTTGAAACATTCCTCGAGAATCTATCTATCTATCCGAAGTTTTATTCCTCCGCTAAATAATATTACTGCCAAACGGACTGAGTTCCTGTCGCTAAGAACGAATCACAACGTTGCCGGAAGCGAATGATTGTCACGTTAGAAATCCAAAGAGAATAGTTTCAGGAATCCACGGAGAGTTACTAAATTACCGAACTACAATTCCGTTTCTGTTTGTCTTGTAGAATTTATACAGGACGTATATCGAGCTGACGGCGAAAACCAAGAATAGAAGCTCTGCTTGTCCAATAAGAGGAATACACAAAATCAAAATTAGTTTTAGAATGGTATTTGATGAAATGAAATCATTTAAGATACTTACACCATTATAATAGTGCCTAATTACAAAGTTAATCGATTTAAGGGGGGGTCTATCTTTTTAACATTTTATGAAGTACAGTGTTCCTCATCCTTTCTAAACCCATGGACTAGTGAAATGTCTGAAACGCGGACCACTTATGCCCCGTATTACGGGGAACATTCCAGTATTTTCAGTTGCTCCAAATTATTTTATACATATTCGTCCAGTTTCTTTAACGATGCTTATTTAAATTTAATATGTATACGAAAATCGTGAATAAAAAGCATTTTTTCATAAGTTTTATGATAATTATGGCTACAACTACAAATGTTCATCTTACGTATTTGTCAGGTTCAACGTTTTTTTCGTCAAGTTTAACTACAATTAGAGATTTTGCTGACTTATGGTAACGTTTTTGATGAAAATTGTCGACGTCCCGTTTTTTACCGTATTTAAGATCCTAGTACCCTTTATTTTTCTCAATGAAATATGGTCATCCATTCATTTGAATGGGTTTTTTTTTCGTCAAATTTATTTTTGTTAACTGCGATTTGTAGCAACCGTTTATTTACTTCCCCCCCCCCTTCAACCCTTTTCGCAGTAACTAGCAAATTTGTCATAAATTACATTGTTTGGATTATAAAATTTTAGGTGCCAATCCCAATTTTTTAGTCGCCATGGTGATTTGGCATCTGGGGTTTGTCCAGTCCTGTGCTATCCTATGCTAATAGGATGTTTTGCTTATTTTTTTGTAAATTTTCCACAAAAAAATGCATGATAAAATAGCATGAAATGAATACAATTGAATAAAAATTGATACAAAGTAAACTGTGCAGTTCAGAAAGTGAAAAAAATTTCAGATCCATTAATAAAAATATTACAAAAAATTATTTATAATTCTAAAATTTAATTTTAAATATAAGATTGAGTCAATGAAATCTCAATTTTTTCATCATTTTGTGAATTGAACAGTTTTCTGTATTTTTAATCAATTTTTATTTAATGACGTTGATGCCATGCTATTTTATCATGCGCGCAAGCCGTTAATAATGCGTTTTTTTGAAAATTTGCTAAAAATCAAGTATTGGGATTACACTATAAAAGTTTGATAAAATATATTTTACAAAACTTGAAAAACATCCAATAAGTTTATTGGTTACATTCTCTCGAATTTAAATGATGCACTTATTGGTTGCATTTTTCAAGTTTTATAAAAGAACTTCTCTAAAGCTTTTATGGTGTAATCCTGACCTTGGAGATATATAAAACTTTCTAGACAAAGGATAGCATATACAATCACGTATATGTGGATCAAATTTGAAATAAACCAATGGTTAAATAATATTTTTTATGATATTTCTACTAGAGCATAGTTTTTAACCATGTTAAAAGGTAAGAGACCCTTTAAGAAAATAGATACGGATAGAAAACTGCATTGAATGAGTCAAACTTACCTTTTGCAAAATCGAATGTGAAGTAACTGTGATGGTAAAATTCTTATTTTAGAAACAAAAAAAAGCTGTTGGTTTGCATTATATATGCATACAAATGCTGGAAAATAACACCCTATGTCATATCCTTCTGCGATTCTGTGTGATTTGTAATTTAGGAGTTTTACAAAAAAAATCCAACATGCAGTCGTAGGTGAGTAATTCAGCTGGTATTCTGTGTTAAAGAATTATAACCAGTGTTTATAGTAGTCGGTATGTTTGATGAAGACAGAGCAACACCATGATAGCATGCTTTTTTTTCCCTAACATGACAAACAGTAAAGACGGTCTTCGCATTGTTTTATGAGCCTGAAATAGCTTTTGATATAGTCTCAGCAGCGCCGAGTTCGAGGAAACAAAACACTTACTAATTCGCTTGGAATAGTTGGTGGAGACTAAATCACAAGTGTTACCACCAAGTGTTACTGAATTATTGTTAGAACAGCTGCGCGCGAGACTATTGTAAAGACTTTCCTGGAACGTTAATGCACTTGTAGCGATGGCGGGGAAAAAAATCAACGAGGAGGAAACACAATTGAAAAATTTATTTATGCGAAAACTAGAGGCGGTAAAATTCAAGTGCGCACAAAAAGGTGCGATCAAAAAGTTTTCGAACTGCTCTCACAGAAAACAAAGACACGAGCTAGAAGTTGAACTCTGATCTTGCTAGTCGTAGAGCTGAGTTTATGGCGATTTGTTAAAAAAAATGAATCAACTGATTTTTTTTATACACGTTGTCAGCGTTTTCTTCTTTCCGAAATGAAGTAAAAATTAGATGAGTATTTTTGTGTGTCTGAGCAAAAAACTTTGAAAAAATATGGCTGAATCTGCTGGATTTAGAGAGATTCAGTCACCGTTCACTGCAAGAAAAAGAAAAATTATGAGAGATACTCATTTTAATAACGCCAACAACCCTTGAAAGACAATGAACGTTTTGGGCGTCCTTCGACGAACACATATCGGAGAATCGGAAGAGAACAATTATGCAGTTCTTGTTGAAATGGTTGGTATACGCCTAGGCCAGTTGTTCTTAACTAGTGTTCGCGGGGAAGCCTGCAGGAGTTCATGAGCTTGGATGAGAAAATAATTTATTCTTTTCTTTTCAGTAATATAGACCTACTGAATGTCATTTTGAAAAGAGGTCCATGGCCTTCATTTTATTGGTATAAAGGATGATTTTATTTTACTGGTAAAAGGGGTTCGTAGAAAGCAAAAAGTTAAGAACATCTGGTATAGGCAGTCGAGGTATATGCAACGGATTACCTTAACGCGGTTGTTCTAAAATTTTTTGTCCACTGCGACTCCCTTGCCAAATTCACGGGCCATTCGCGGCTTTCCAGAATAGTTTGGTAGATATTTTCACTCATGAAAGAACCAACCACTTTAAAGCATAAATAGGCACAGAAATGAATTTCTCCAGCTCACCGCAACGCACACTTTGAAAGACTGCCTTAGTGGGATCGGCAACACAAGGCAAAAAAAAGAAGCCTGCAGCTGCGGGCCCATAAAGAGCTGAATGCCGACCATAGAGAGCAGTATTTCCTTGAAAGCAAAAATACTGCCATCCTGTTTAAATTCCTTCTATCACCTAGCCATTTTAAACTTTAGGACATCACCTGGAATTGACGATGGCTCGAAGCGCATAAATTTTGGACTACAAGTGCTGCATGGATCAACAACCTGTCAACAGACACCAACTGAAAGACTTTCGATAAGTAAATAGCTGGAACGTTTTGGAATCGATGGATGCAGTCCTGAAGAGGTCGCTTTGAAAGTGACCCATAGAGTGAACACTAGGTTCAAATAATCTCGCAGTATCAGTGAAGACCGAATTCAAAATACAGTATATCCTCACGGAAAACAATCAAACCAACAACATTGAAAATCAACGCATAACACGCAGATCACGGACAAAATAAAGTGCCACGTTTTTGCTACAGACGGCATCATTCCCTGAGCATATAACACGCATTTACATAATTTTATATTATTTAAAACTATACCATCTTAACATTGGCTTTTATATCTGCCTTAGCCGTCAGCAGGTCTGCGAATTATTTTTCCCATCTTTTATTTTGTCCGCAAATTATTTCTCTTATTTACATATTTTTTGTAGGTCCTCAAATTATTTCACTCATTTATTTATACTTTGATGATTCTCACATTATATCTCTCATTTATTTCTTTTTTACCGGTCTGCAAATTATTTCTACCTTTTATTTATTTATTGTGGGTCTGCAAATTATTTCTCCAATTTATTTCTATTTTGCTGGTCCGCAAATTGTTTCTCCTATTCCTTTGTTTTTTACTGGTCTGTAAATATTTTCTCATATTTATTTGATTTTACTAGTCCGCAAATTTTTCCCCCTTTTATTTCTTTTTTCGTCGATAAGAAAAATTATTCCTCTTACGCATATTTTTTCGCCAGTCCACAATTCATTTTTTCACTCAGTTATTTTTTGCCGGTCCACAAAGTATTTCTTCCATTTTCGCCAGTCCTCAAAAATGTTCAACTATTTTTACCGGTCAGCAGCTGTCAAAAGGTCGAACAACACTGGCCTTTATTATAGAAATACCGTACACCTATTTTTTTTTTTTTGTCAAAATTCATTATAAGAGATGCAGTAAGATTACTTTCATCTATGAAAATTGCTTTCGGAAAACAATAGTCAAGTACAATGTAGACATAAAATGTTCCAAACTCATTTGTTTTTTCTTTGTGTTTGCCTGTTACGCCATCTATCAAACATCAACGGCACTAGATACTAAGAAAGTTCATCTCAGCACGCTAGAATTTGCAATGCGTTTTTTTATATTTCGTGATCAGTTATAACGTTTATTTCTCTTAGGACCAGCCACTTTTTCTCATCGACTCATAAGTTTTCAAGCTGAATTACCTAGAAAACAAATTTAATGGTGGATATCCATCGATGTGTTTTGGATAACGCAAAAATCGAAATAAAAAATGACTATTACTACATTTCTATATCCAAAAACGACTCAGATAAATATTCTCAATCCACCAAGGACCTAAATAGCGCTTCATAATAAAACATATTCGTATTTGTGACGAAATAAACCGGACCCGAAATTTTCCTTTCACCAGTAATGAAACACATTGGACACGATCGTCGTCCTAAAAATTGATGTGACATTTCACATACGTTTGTATATATATATATAATCTATGCCAGCAGGGCCACGGTCAAGCATATATATACGTACATACATACATACGAACAACAGGTGCATTCGATGAGGAATGACCAATAACCGATAAAACTCAAATGTTTCTCTTTAACCGTTTCCAGGTTACAATGGCTCCGACAAAAGAATAGACAGGAACAAGCATGAATATTAGCGAAGAGCCCTTGAAAAGAGGAAATTGATTTCTTTTTTCATGTATATATACACATATTCATCCTCTCTTTAGTCATTGAAGAACCGCTCTCGTGATTATGCAATTCAAAGGCCAAGGATAATGTCCATTTCTATTTATTTAAGGCTTTTGTTTCCGGTACGATCTTTTTTTTTCAATTTTTTCACCTTAAAATTATTATGTGTGCAGTCAAACTCGGTTTGCGACACCTCGGCAATAACGCCGATAACACACGTCCGCGATGAAAAAGCTTTGTTGAAATATGGGTATAAGAAAGGGTTAATAAGAAAGATTTTTTAGAAACTATGATAGTTGTGGAGGGCTTGGATCTTATAGCCATTACAGAATCTTGGGCAAACGATGGGGATGAATCTTTCTTACACATCTCAGGATACGATACTTTTTTGAGAAATAGATCTGATAGGAAAGGGGGTGGAGTGTTGATATACGTGATAAACGTTGATAAACGTTCATGTTTGAAGGCTAGAGAGTGTAACGTGCAGAGAAGTGATATTGAAACCATATGGGTTGAACTTGAGAACAAAAGACGTCATAAGCTTATTGTTGGGGTTTGTTACAATCCACCGAATAGGGATCAAAACTACATCGCCAAATTGCATGATGAAATTTCCTACATGTGTAAGCGAAAGAGGGTTCTCATACTAGGGGATTTCAATTACCCAGGTATTGAGTGGGAGGACCTTTCCTCTGGAAATCAGTATGAAAGAGACTTTCTTATGTTGGTGCTCAAAAATTTTTTGTACCAGCATGTATCAGAAGCCACTAGGGGTACTGCTATTTTGGATTTAGTTCTTACTAGTTCTGAGGATCTAGTTGAACATGTTTCGGTGGGGGAAGAGTTTTCTTCCAGTGATCATCGTATCGTCAGATTTCACTGTAACTTTTCCTCGGGTAAGGTTGATAACAAAAGTTATTGTTCCTTGTTTTCGGAGAACTAACTTTGATGTTTTGAGAGGAAGGTTAGCGGAAGTTTTGAAAGACCGGCTTGAATCAGTAGGGGTGGTAAGTCAATGGGAAGAATTTAGTACGAAGCTGTCCTCTGTTTTGCACGACGTCATACCCTTTGTTCGAAAAAAGCGTGTTTGTGCATCACACCCTCTATGGTTCACGGATAGCGTGCCGAACCTTTATCTTGAAAAGAAAAGAGCATTCAAAGAGTATAAAAGTGGACGAGGTGACCTATCATTGTTTACTGATAAAAGAAGACTGTTGAAGAAAGCGATAAGGGATAGTAAAAAGGAAGTTGAATCTAGGTTGGCAGATAACATTGGCTCTGACCCAAAATCATTTTTTCGATACGTCAAATGTAGGCATGTGTAGTAATTTCAATGACTTTTCCGCATCGGTTTTTAATGGAGATAACGATATTCGATATACGGGTGTTGCATGGGGTAATAAAACCCTCAACGATATTCAAGTAGCAGACGTGGAGGTCCTAAATCTTCTAAGAAATGTATGTGCAAGCAAAGCACCAGGACCAGATGATATCTATCCCAGGGTCCTCAGGGAATGTGCTAATGAATTGTTGGGGCCAGTCGCACAGATATACAGGAGTAGTGTTGCTGAGGGTATCGTCCCGAGAGATTGGAAACTGGCTAACGTTGTTCCGATATTTAAGAAGGGTAGTAGAGAAGCGGTGTCAAATTATCGTCCAGTGAGTTTGACGAGCTCCCTGTCGAAAATTTTGGAAATTATCATCAAAAGGCAGCTTCTGAAGTGGATAGACGAAAATAATATATTGTCTGATAATCAGCATGGGTTTAGGAAGGGGAAGTCATGTGTAACTAACCTCCTTTGCTTCTATGATTACGTGACTAAGGCTTTGGGTAAGAGCAAAAATGTCGACGTTGTTTACCTTGATTTCCAGAAGGCACTCGATCGGGTCCAACATGGCAAACTCTTGAACCGTTTACACGAGATTGGAATTGGAGGCAACTTGCTGAATTGGATAGAATCGTGGTTAAGAGATAGGTCGCAACGAGTTATGGTGAACGGGGAATTCTCTGGTTAGACAGACGTCACAAGTGGTGTTACTTAGGGAAGTGTCCTTGGCAACATACTTTTTTCACTTTTTATCGATAAACTCGATCAGGGTATCGATGGGATCACTAGCAAATTCGCAGATGATGTGAAGCTAATGGGGGTAATCGGGAATGAAAGCGATAGGGAGTTGCTTCAGACCAACTTAAACAGGATTGCAGCATGGACAAATGAATGGAGCATGACGTTTAGCGTAGATAAGTGCATGGTCGTTCATTTTGGTTCGAACAACCCATGGTTCTCTTACGAGTTGAATGGTGTCACTATCCCGGATGCAACTAGGGTCACCGATTTGGGAATTTTCATTGACGAGCGATTTAGGTTTTCTGAACATTGTTCAGCGGTGGTCAAAAAAGCGAATAGAATGTTTGTGGGGTCTCATTTTCAAAAAGGTCTCTTCGCGTTCTCTTAATGTCATTCTTCCGCTTTTTCGAGGCTTAGTTCGTCCTTGACTGGAGTATGCTGTAAGGTTTTGGAGACCATACCTACAGAGGGACATAGAATTGGTTGAAGGGGTGCAGAAAAGAGCTACGCGTGTCCTTATTGGCACACGGGGCTTGAGTTATGAAGGAAGAGTTCATTTCTGGAATATGTTCACATTGGACGAACGTAGGTCTCGAGGAGATATGATCGAAGTGTTCAACATTTTCAATGGGATGGATAGGATGGACCATGAACTTTTAGTACACCGCCAATCGACTGCCTTTACAAGGGGGACACCAGTATCGATTGGTGAGGGATAATGCAAGGTTACGGTGTCGCAGGGAATTTTTCTCCAATAGGGTTGTTAATAAATGGAATAGCTTACCCCCGGAGGTAGTAAATTGTAACACAATTGACACGTTTAAAAAGAAATACGATAAACATGTTGGGGTAAATCGAGAAGATATCCTTACTTAGATTAAGACAACCATAAATACATTATGGGCATTGCATAATATTTTATCACGTGTATATATTGTTTATAATTTTTATTAATTGCATTTTTAATTGGGTTGCTATATTTTTGAAATATATGACATCCATATTTTTATGGGCATCTTTTTCTCAGCCACCTCGTTTTTTGTCTGTTGTGGCGTTGTATTTGTATTTGTATAAAATACTTATTGCTGTTTTGTTTCCTGCTTTTTGGGTGCTAATTACTGGTAAAATAATTAAAAAGTTCCATCGCGTCTAGTTTTTGATATAAACTAGGCGGTATACAAATCATATTTAAATAGTGCGTTATGACAGTCGTCCTCAGGGGTGTGCGACTGGTGCGATCGCACAGGGCCCCGCGTGTTGAGGGGTCGCCCGTATTTACGGTAACAATAATTTCTTTCATAAATTATCAATTTTCGTCAATTGCGTAAATCTGCATTTGCATCAAGTCTGTAAATGTGCATTTTAATCTAGAAAGAAAATAGTTCTGGAATTCTTTTTTTAATTAATTCTTTGTATTTCCACCCTGTTTTGAATTATTTTTTAAATAAATTCTTAATTTCCATTAATTTTGCAATTCTGAGCTTTTATTAATTCTGAAGGTATTTCTTCCGTTTATTCTGAATTTTCATCAATTCTGTGGAACTATTCTTTTATTTATTGTGAATTTTAATGGGCACTGAAATTACTTCGAGCATTTAATGGAAATTTCCATCACTTTCTTTTCGGATCATTTTTGATTCCCTTCTCTCACAGAAGAGAAAACAATCGAGGCTAAAGGGCCGCGCTTTCATTTTCGCACCGGACCCTGCGTATGGTAAGGGGGGGGGGTGCCCTTTTTTACGAATGAATATAGTAAATCATTGCCAAAGATAATTCAGTGATTTTAGGGTGATACCGGGACACTGATTCCGAATCTGGCATTGGTTTTTGTCATATTGGCTTTACTTTTTGAGAAAAAGTGAAAATCAAATTTCAGTGGCCGCAACTGGATGATTTGTCAGCTCAGGCAAACACTCATTTTGGCGCTCCGTGTGATGTACAAGCACCAAACTTGGGTAGCAGGAGGCTTCAGAGATGGGTCCTACGAATCTATAGATGGGCAAAGATTCTTGAGCTATTGGTCATAACCCAAACTTGATTCACGGGAGCTTCTGAGATGGCTCTTACAAAATCACTTACGGCCAGGGATTCTTGACCTATGGGTCACGATAAAAACTTGATTCGCACGGGTCTCCGAAATGGATCGTACAAATCCCCTTACTGTCCTGTTATAAATGCACTCATCGAGTGAATGGTTTTACTAATTCTGTGTGAAAACGAATATTTTCATAGGTCAACGAACATTTCTGGCTGATTTTGGGTCGTGGCTGAAAAAAGTTAGGAACCCCTGAGTTAAAGGGCTAATTCGTCACCCCCTCTGGTCCAGCGCAGGGAGCACAAATCCATCTATTTCAGCCTAGTAGTGGTCCTGTGACAGGACCCTCCACTCACAAGAAAAAAATTAACCGAGCCACGGTCTTCTGAAGGTTGAAAACTATTGGTCTAGGGCACTCACATGATGGCAAGTGAGAGGACGTGGGCTCGATTCCCCGCAAGGGCAGTGGAAATTTCTTTCTTACCTAAATTCATCTTCGCATCAGCCAGCTGTTAAAAATATTCGTACATAAAAATCAATTACATTAAAGCTTAAAAAAGCTTTCAAAAAGTTTTTTTTTGTTGACCCTGTGTAATTGACGGCCCGAATTGAAGAATACTGTTGAATAACGATACGTGTGTATCGTATTTACGAAATAGATGCGATAAATGCGAAATTTGTCATTTTTTATGAATAAATGAGGAAAATTTCATTTTTAAAGCTTTTCCGCGAAATCTTGATAATTCACACTTTTTTTTGAAGCGGAAATAGGTGGTAATTTTGCTGAGCACTTGAATTCTAGAACTTTCAAATAAGTACACTATTTCTAAGACATCATTTGGAGCGACAACCCTATTCTTTGTTCAAAGATGGATGACGATTCCTATCTATTTCATGGGCACCTTTGCCTTGCCCATGTGTGGAACATTCCTGTATTTTCCTATAATTTTGTCCTTCCCAACTTTTTTTTGAAACAAAAATGTCCCGTTCTTTCAACTAAGATTACTTTAATTCGTAATTTTTACTTGAATCCAGGCATGAAGATTATTTACGTATTTTATAAATAACGATGTAGTGAAACAAATGATTATAAATATTCACATATTTAGCACGTGCAACTTTTTTTCCCCGTAAAACACATTTCAATTCCTTGTTATAGCATTTTATTCCTCGCCAAGGGGTTTTCACAGGCAATAGTTGCCAATTAACCGACAAGTGGCAACATTTTTGGTGAGAATCGGCGATTTTCTACACTTATGATCCCAATTTTCCGTAATGCTCCCGAAAAATATGGTCACCGTAATCATAATGAAATAACACCGCATGCGTAATATTAGGTTACGTCCGATTATATATTCTATAAAAAAAAGTGTCTTGAAAATATGAACCTCGGTTATAACGATAAAATTTCACGCTTTTCAATGTTGTTTAAACCGAGTTGTTATAAACTATAGTGAAATGATAGATGAAGCGATTAATTTTTTTAGTTAGAACAACTCCTCAAAATGTCCTCCGCCATGGAATTTTTGAAAGAAAACTAATTATCACAAGGAGTAAATAATAAATTTCGCGTGCTTTTCAGTATAGACAAAATTTCTTCAGAAAATTCTATTTCGGTAACTAATGACGTTTCAACCGTTGAGTATGGCTATAGCATCATTAGTGAAAGTATAGTTATTTAAAAAAAATTATTGGACAGATTCGTGATGATTAATTATCATCTATATTTGTAAATAGGTTGAACAAACATGTTTTGAAAAGAAAAGTTCTGCGGCTCTGTTGGAATGAATTAGGTGTCGACCATTCTCACGGGTACCTTGTGTAAGTGGAAATTTTTCCTCATTCTCAACACGTCTTCAACATTTTCCACAGACATACTTTTTAGATTAGAAAGTCAGTTGGTATCCTTTTGAACTGCGCATTCTCACGGTGTGTTCAACGAAAAGTGCCCGAAAGGAATTTAAATTCTTCTCCTCATTTTAAATTTTTATTACAGATATTGCAAAATTTAGATTAAAATTTTTTTATATAGAATTCATAACATTCTGAAAGGAATACATTCTTGTTATAAATAAGATCCCGGTACCTACAGTATTTAGCATGAACAAAAAAATTAATTAGTCTATAAGGTTTTCGCGGCCATCATTTGATAAAAATTGTTTTTTCGGGTTCGAAGACCGTCGTCCGTTTGAGTTTGTTCTCAACGTTTCCCCAACACTAGTGGTTGGCATCATCAGGAGAATTGATAAACTGGATCAAAGTCTGGAAAAAGTGGATCAAACTGGAAAAAACAATTTTTATCAAAAAAATTAATTACCTAACATTTTTCTTCGAAAAATAATGATTAAAATAATAATAATTTTCATCAATTTTCTACATCTTTTAATACCGAATAAGCATTTGAAACTTCAGAACTAATAAATTGCAGAAGCTTCTTTTGTTATACAGGGTGATTCCATTATTCTCCTTACAGCATTTTAGTGTCAAACCTTTGATCCTAGAGGCTTTTGGCCCAATTAGAAAAAGTATTCAAACAACGTGTGAACTTCAGATACGCTATTCATGTTGCAAGGAGTTTTACAGTTATTCAAATTTAAAAACAAAAAATTGTACAGACACCTGTACTCAATAACCCAATTAGAAAGTTGGTGATCTGTCTCTCCTGATGTCCAAAAAATAATTCTACAGTGCTTAGAAATTCAAATTCTTCTAAGTGCAATATTCGCTGGAAGATTTTTTAATGCAAAAATCGGAAGAAAGTTGCAAAACAGCAGCATAAATGAGGGAAAGTAGCGTCGTCCGTTAGTTTTTGCTGTTCTTTCCCTATTTTTCAATCCAAATATCTCAATTTTTCACTTCTCTCGAATATTTCACTTAGAAACGTGGAATTTATTTTCTGTTGGCCTTGGAAAAGACAAGGCAACAACTTTTGGCCGGGTTTTTAGAGGGTATAAAAAGTTAATTATTATATTTCAATAAGTATACGACCTTTTACAATCAGGACCATAACTTGACTTCTCAAGGCCCCCGGGGCAAACTTTTTCTTGGAGGTCTCCTTGAAAAAGTTATTATTATGCAAAATAAGTGTACATTTTTCGCGGGGCCCCATTCGGCTCGGGGAACTGCCCCAGGGTCCTGGTTGCTCGAGCCTAGTTAGGTAGGCCTAGCCGGCCTGCTTGAAATATGAATGACGTATTTGAGATCTATATGTTATTTGGATACTTTTTCTAATTGGAAGTATACCTCTAGGATCAACGGTTCGCTAGTAAAATGTAGCAAGGGGGAATTACGGCATCATCCTGTATAATATTTAAAAAAGCCAATGCACTTCCATTTTTTCATCGAATGTTTTAAGGATAAGAAAATAACACACCATAATATGGGAAAAAAAGGCGGAAAGATGCAACAAATATATATTTCGTAGAGGTTGTGAATAATAAGAAATTAAATAATAAATAAGAAATGAAAATATCTAATCTCACACCCGCAGGGTGAACAAAATCAATCAATGCACCTCATGAATACGTAGATATCCAAAAAGTGAAGCATTTCATCCCCTTTATCAGAAAGTTCTGTGTGGAAATGTTTATCCACAACAAAGAAAATATGGGGGGGGGGGAAACGTAGATAAGAAATTTTCACATATATATCAATTTTTTTTCTATTACCATTATGAGATTATTATTATTTCTATTCATTATGACATTATTTTTTCAATGGAAATTGCTTTCAGAGAATAACAGAGTGAGAAATAAGCGTTTATTCATTTTGGCATTTTCAGATACCGCTAAGGATAATTCGATTTGTAAGAGCGCTTCAAACGTTTTCCCAAAAAGTAAAGGGCAATTCGATCCGGAATCAGAAACAAAATCCGTGTTCTGGAAAAATCGATGGATTCGGCAAATTGGATGGAGAAAATGGGAAATGATACCCTTCAAGTTATTTATACACCGTGTTTGGGCAAAACGAAAGTGATTGACGGACTGAATAAAACCCGAAATAAGTTGTTTGGATTTATTCATATTGATGGCAAACTTAGTCTGAGTGGGCTTTTATCCAGATTGACTCTCGGGAAAATTTCAAATTTCCATTTGGATTCCATGCCGGTACAGTGCAATGTCATGCGGAATGATTTTTAGATAACCATGTCTCTCTGTGTGTCAATGTTCTTCAACCGCTGCAAAAAAATTTCGGTCAATTCATGTAGAAAATTATGGATTTAGTGTAGCAAATAAAATGCGTGTACTTCAAAATATGGATAGCTGATAGAAGCACGAAATAAGCTAAACTCTAGCAACATAAATACATTAAGGCCACGCATATCACATACACAACACTTTCCGACATGTACCGATTCGTTAGAAAATCCTCAGAAGAATGTGTACGAGGTGCACGTATGATTTATACATATACCCCTGCCGCTGCGGTGGTCGAGTGGTCATAGTGACGGACTCGCGTCGCGAATGCGAGCCGAGCTCCCCGTTAAATAGTTTCACCACAGGGAGCAACAGACCTTTAAACAGTACAAATGTAATTCAATCATAACACATCAGTTCTGAAATATAGATGGCGGCACTGAAAAATCAAACACAATACTATATACGCACTCAGACTGTTAGGTACACACACGGTTACAGTTCCGGCACATCTCACCAGGTAGTGAATCGCCCATAGATGGTGATAGACCTGAGTTGTGCTCGGTTTGAAAGAAAGATTTACCCCCCCCCCCGAGTGTTCAAGTGGTTATAGTGACGGATTCGCGGGGGTTCGTACTCCCACTGTCGTCACAGTGGTGGTCGGCTGACGTTGGTTTCATGTGGTTCCCAACTTCGAGGGTGAACTCGAGCCGATCTTCAGGTTAAAAAGTCTCGCCTCAGAGAGCAACAGGCCTAAAACGAAACAAATTTTAAATCATTGTGCTTCACTCACTTGACTTCTGAAATATAGATGGCAGCATTGAAAAATCAGACACAACATTGTATACGAACTCAGACGGTTAGGTACAAGCATTCAAACTTCCAGCACAACTCACTCTGTGGTAAAGTCCCATGGTGATATAGCGCTCGGTTTGAAAGAAAGATAAACCTCCCTTTCACATATAAGCTTTCGGCATGATCTCTATTTGGCGAATCGGAGATCAATTGCGTAACCCTGTCGCAACCTAACCACACGTTAGAAAAAAGGTAGAAGTGGAAAGAAAAAATAGAAGAAGAAAGGGAAGAAAATAATAAATAGAAAAGGAAAAACGGTATAGTTAGATATAAGAGAGTATACAGTAGATTCCTTTTTTTTCCCCTTGACCCTACGTGCTTTTGCTCTTACATGTATATAGTAGAAATACACATTATATTTGAGAGAAAATCTCTAAAAAAACGGAGAGGAAAAAACAACTTCGGTTCATAGGGTTACTATAAAGCTTCACGATGGTGAGGGGAGAGAAGGAAAAAACACGGAAAACTGGATTGAATTTATTCCACAGGCGTTTGGACGAAATAATTCGTCTGTCATCATAAACGGGTTAAGCAGTAGTAAATATAAAAATGTCATCTCCATATTGGTTCATATTTCTGTCTGAGTGAATAATTTCTCTTATTTATTTATATTATGCCGGTCGGCAAATTATTTTTCCCATTACCACCGGTCCGTAGGTGTGAAAACATTGAATAGATATCGCTAGTGCATATTATGCAAATTATCATACACTTTTTTTCCCTCTAACATTAATTATAAGGGACATAATTCAGATTATTTTTTTCTCAATGCGAATTGCTTTCGAAAAACGATCGAGTTAAAAACAATAGGCATAAAATTTTCCGGACTCTCTCAATTTTTTTGCTGGTCATCTGTTACGCCACCTATTAAACACGGATGATGCTAGATGCTAAGAAATATCATCTGAGCATTTGCATTGAATTCTTTAAACGAAATATCCAATGACACACAAAAAAAAAGTTATTTATTGGATTTACTGTACACATAATATGAACGGCTAGCGCAGGCTTAAGGCGGTATTTTCAGATTGCATTTCATTTTGCTCAGCAACTGATTGCAAACAAGCATGGGAAAAAAAGCAAAAAACGGCTCATTTAATGGGTATCGAAAAATAACATTTGAAAATGATGTCGTTGAACTTTCGCACCATCTCACCAGGCATCTTCAACCCGTTTCTCGAGAGCACCACGGTGCTTCCCCCCACCCCGAAGCACTTGGAATGCTCGATGCTCGTGTCCAATTTAGTGCTCGCGAGCACTTGATCAACGTCCCAAGTAAACAGCTTGCTACCGCAGGGAGTCCCCCATCGAGGGGTTACAAAAACCAACCTCTTGATGAGTTTAAAAAACAAGCCTGCCGTTCGGAATCGGCAATAAATTGTAGGTCCCGGTCTAATTAGCCCTCGTGTGCAGAAAATGACCGTGGTACGACAAAAATGAGCAAAATGAGCAAATGATTATGGGCACAGGCAGTGCTCGCAACTAGAAAAAGGTTGAAAACCTCTGATACTACTACATCTTCACCAAACACCAACTCTGGCCATATCGCTATATTGCAATTTACTGACATTAATGAGATGGGTTGGAAATGACAACGCTATCTATCGGTGGTCGCCTCAAGCTCGTCAGGGAAAATATCGTATCCTTCTTTGGGTTTGAACCTGGCACCGTTACGGCAACCTCACGGTGGTAGACTCACACTCGGACTGATATAATAGATCTTACCCACACCCGGACCTGCACTATCTATTTCGCTTTTAATGCGTTACTAGCCGTAATGCCAGGTGTTGCTCTGGTTGTTCTCTATATGCTAGCAGAATTAAAGAAGTAAGAAGCTATTGTTCTTTAAAGAATAAACGTGCTGTTTGGACACCCCGGCAATCAAAGTAAACATTCCAAAAGTCATTATTGAAGAGTCCACGAACCTTTCTTTCTTTCGAACCGAGCACAGCTCCGGTCTATCGCACTGGGCAATTTACTATCGAATGAGTTGTGCCAGAAGTGTGAATGTGTGTATCTAACAGTTTGAGTGCGTATATAGTTTTGTGTCTGAGTTTCCAGTGCTGCCGATTTTACAGAAGTGAAGTGTAATGGTTGAATATATTTGTACCGTTTGTAGGCCTGATGCTCTCTGTGATGAGACTTCTTAAAGCGAGAAGATCGGCTCCCATTCGTGCCTGGAAGTTGGGGAACCAAAAGTCCACGAACCATTGTCCTCCGAGAGGTTTTTTTTTGCCAATTTCGGGAATTTGCTCATCTCTGACAAACTTTTAAAGTAGCCTATCATTCAGGTCGAGCCCTATTCGGTATATATGAAAAATTTGGAGAAGATCGGTGTAAAATTGTAGATTTGTATTTGTGCAGAGAAGAGATAGATAGAAAAATCTGTTTTATACGTAGTTTTTATTACAATATATAGAGTTTTTATGATATAGCGCCATCTGTGAGTGAAATTTCGAGAAAAAATCGAATTTATGAGAGTGAAAGAAAGGAAAAACTATGCCATAATAAGTATATTTTCCACGCAAACCGCACTTTTTAATGAAAATTAATGGGTATCTTTATTAATATCTTAAAATGTTTTATAGACTTTTTGCCCACCCTGTATGTAACTCAACGGTGGTAAATTATTGTGTTTATTATAATCTTGGAATTTTTAGTCCTGTCCCATTTCTTTTCTTTTTCTTCGATATGAACAGAGACAGAGAAAATTGCCATCAAATATTAGCCATCATAATGATAGCATATGCGTAGTCAGCTCTCATCAACGAGTTTTGAATTTGCAATAAGAAGCGAAATTTGAGATGTTTTCTATCCATCAATGTTCCTTCGATAGCGTAAAAAACAAGACCCCTTGAAAAATTAATTCCGCGAAATTTTCGCACATATTGTCTAACACAATATTAAGAAAATATTTTCACATCCGCAAAATTTAAAAATATTCGAATTTTGAGATTTATGTCGGAAGAGAATTACTATATTGAATTAGACTTTCCCCTTTGAGGAACGCTTTGAAACTCATTAAGTGATTCAAAAATTCTATTAAAACTTGATATTGACAGAATGCCCCCCAAAGAGTTTATCCTCATAATTATATGATCATAATATCCTTGATGAAAAGTTTGATGCATAGAACTTTTAATGAAAGATCTTTCACGTTAGAGCAGTGTGGAAATTAAAACATAAGAATCCCATATTTATGAGTACAAATGATTGAAAATTTTAAATGATGATTATATATCATTAGTGAGAGGATGAAAAAATCCCATGGATTTATGAAGGAAAGACTTTTTCCAGATTTTATGTCGAGGTGAACAAGGATAGAAAAGTCTACCAGTCTTCCCCGGGAATCGAATCTAGTCCTCTTGCAATTAGGGCAAGCGAACTAGCCCCCCCCCCACCCCCACATACACCATGTACACCACAGGAGACGTGACCATTCCTTCTTTATTTGCGCTCTATAGCGTGACACGCTGAAGTAAACGCATAGCAGCCCAACTCCCAACTTCAGAAAATTGCCTCGAGGTCTATCCGTCCACCCCAATATCCACCAAAAAATGTTTCTTGATACATTAGGCTGAGAAAAATAATAAAGATAATCTCAATATTCCTTTTATGTTTCCTATACCTCTTTCCGATTGAATGAAGACTTGATTTTTTGAATATGTTTACAATTGGAGGAATACGGGTGTTGTGGGGGGATATAATCGAAGTGCTTTAACTTTTCAACGAGATAGATAGGATGGACCATGGGTACTTAATATACCGTCAGTCGACTGCTTCGACAGGGGGGGGGGGACACCTGTACGTTTAGTAAAGGACAATTCCACGGGTGTC
The DNA here is from genome assembly GCF_987345545.1 of Pholcus phalangioides. Lineage (NCBI taxonomy): Eukaryota > Metazoa > Arthropoda > Arachnida > Araneae > Pholcidae > Pholcus > Pholcus phalangioides. The sequence goes on along the minus strand of NW_028301608.1, from coordinate 7,280,536 downwards.
CTGTGGTATCGCAGGCAGTTTTTCTCTAATAGGGTTGTGAATAAATGGAGAAGCTTACCTCCGGGGGTCGTGAATTCTAACAAAATTGACACATTTAAAAAAGAAGTACGATAAACATATTGGGATAAATCGAGAAGCTATCCATACTTAGATGATAGATCTATATGAGACAATAGATAGAGATGGATATTTATGAGACACTCATAATCTTTTTTTTTTGTTTTGGGCAGTGTATTAGTTATTAGTTTTTCTTTCGAAACATAACAATGCTTTATATTAGGTTGCTATGCTTTGGTTATATTTGACATCCATATTTTTTGTAGGCATAATTTTTCAAGCCACATCGTTAGGCAATTGTTGTGGTGTTTGTATTTGATATTAGTTCAGAAATCAACTTGTATACAGCTGGCATCTGATGTTTGGAGTTGCTAACATCAGTTATTTTGCGCAGTTTTATTCAAGATTATCTGTTATCCGCGCTTCGCTGACATGGAGTTGGTAATCTGAAAATTTCTCGGCGATGATTCACCGATATAATATTTGAACCCCCTGCTGAGCCCCCTTGTGGGTTGAATTTGTGGAAACACCGTCTTAGTGAGTCTCTATATTATAAAATATAATACTGGCCAAATTTCATATTTGTAGCTTCAGCAGTTTGGACTCAGTGATGATTGCCCCATATAACATATATGAACCCTGCCCTCCCCCTTTTTTTTTCAAACCGAGCACAACTCAGGTCTACCACCCTTTATGGGCGATTTACTACCTACTGAGTTGTGCCGGAGGTGTAACTGTGTGTATAGCCTAACAGTCTGAGTGTATATGTAGTGTTGTGTTTGATTTTTCAGTGCTGCCATCTATATTTCAGAAGGGAAGTGAGTGATATGTTATGATTGAATTACATTTGTGCTCTTTGTAGGTCTGTTGCTCTCTGTGGCGAGCCTTTATAACGGGGAGATCGGCTCGCATTCGCGCCTTGGAGTTGGGAACCACAAAAAACCAAATTCAGCCGACCACCACTATGTGACGGTGGGGCTCGAACCCGGGTCACTATGACCACTCGACCACCATATCAGCACTCTACCCCCTTATGGCCCCTTAGGAAACATCTTTACATTATAAAATAAAAATACTGATCAAATTTCATAGTTATAGGTTCAGCGGTTTCAGCTCTGCGCGATTTTTCTGCATAACATACAGGAATAACCTTTGAACTCCCTCTGACTTAAATTTCATATCTCTAGTTTTTGGTGGTTCCGGTTCGGCGATGATGAATAAATTAGTCAGGACATGTAATTTTATGTATATAGATGGTGTGTCTGACACGTCCTGCCCAGCGTGTGCTGGAAACACTCGCATGTAGCCATGAAATTTCTTTTGAAAGAAAGTGTAAAACCGACTGAAATTCATCGTCGACTACCTTGCATGTCTAGACAACAGAGTGGGATCCTTCAATCAGCTTTTGAATGGTATAAACGTGTTGGTGAACGTCGCAAACCAATCGAGGTAGACTTGTGAAGGTTTTACTATTCACCTTCTGAAGGTAAAAATGTGTGAGACAATGAAGTTTTGTTGTTTTCTTGCAGAAATAAACAATGAGACTATATACACTCATTGCCATAAAAATTTGCGCACCCAGAAGAAGTCGTCAAAATGAAACGAAATTTTACACATGTAAGTACTACGTTGATATAATTAAGTGATTAGAAAATCCAAGAAAAAGGATCATTTATTGCAGAAAAAAGTACAGATGAACAGAAGTTTTAGTACTTTGTTGGATCCCCTCTAGCGCGAATGCACGATGCGATACGAGCGAGCATTGAGGCATACAAGTTCCGTATGATGTTCTGAGACATCTCGTTCCACAGTTGCTGTAAATGCGCCTCTAGTTCGACCAACCTCATAGGGTGTCCAACTTGCCGTCCCAAATGATCCCAGATATGCTCGATTGGTGACAAATCTGGGGATAGAGCAGGCCAGGGAAGGGTGGTAATGTGGCGGAAGCAGTCTTGTGACATCCTTGCTGTGTGTGGCCTAGCATTGTCTTGTTGAAAAATGGCTCCTGGGAGACCCTACCATGAGTGGCAACACATGTGGCTAAAGGATGTTATGGACGTACCGCTGGGCTGTCGTTGTGCCATGGATCAATATTAGGGGTGACCGTGTATCGTAAGCAATGGCACCCCATGCCATGACACCAGCTGTGGGAGCCGTGTGTCGCTGTAAAGCGAAGACAGAATTGAAGCGTTCACCACGGGGCCTCCACACACGAACACGATTGTCACCACTGCTCAAGTTGAATCTCGATTCGTCGCTGAAGACGACCTGGTTCCATTCCGTTGCAGTCCAATCCCGTCGTGTTCGACACCACTCCAAACGGAGGCGTTGGGTAATGGGCGCCGCGATACCAGATGTCCTTCAGCCAGGCGCCTTGCGATGGTTCGGGAAGACACAGGGGCCCGTAGTGAAGCTGCTGCCTGTGTCTGGATAGCGGCCAATGAGGCAGTTGGCTCTACGCGTGCGTTTCGGGTGGTGTGACGGTCTTCTCGACGACTGGTCTGTCGAGGGCGTCCTGAACCTGGTCGCCGTGTAAATGACGTCTCTTCTGTCCACTGGTCCCAACACCTCTTCACAGTAAAATCAGAACGGCCTAGTTGACGAGCTACTCGCCGAGCTGACCACCCAGCTTCCATCATCCCGATGATTCTTCCCCTATCGAACTCCGACAACTGCTCATATGGTCTTCGACGGCGGCGTAACGGCATGTCTACCTCAGCATTTCCTTTGCAAACGATTAAATACACTCCAGCAAGCTCTGCTTACCTGTTTTATACTCCAAGGAGAACGAAGTTCAACGCCCTCTAGTGGCATTACGCAATGCGCAATCACGCTGCATTTCTAATCATTTGCATATCTGCCCGACATGTACCGTCAGGCCAACTTTCGTTTCGATCCCACAATTATTTCTTGGTGCGCAAATTTTTATGGCAATGAGTGTATAAATGCTGAAAAACTACTCTAACTTTTGACAAAGTTGAGAAGAAAAAAAGCCCAAGAAAAAAACACAGGGTTGCTCAGTGACGGTGTCTTTCTACAACTTGGTAATTCGACTCTTTTAGGGCTCGAAAATTCCCATGTCACCATGATGACTAAAAATTTGGGATTAGTACCTAAAATTTAATACATGGAATTACTAAATTGGAGTCATAACGACCATCGAAACAGTGGCAGTTATTGGCGAATCACATATTGGGAAGTATCACAGCCATCGCCGTATTTACTTGTCTCCGAATGAATTACTTTTGTAATATTGCCACTGATCGAGCCAGAACAACAGCTTCATATATTTTCGGAGAAGAAATTGATTTCCGGTCAGTTTTGTAATTGATTCTCTGAAATCAGCCAAAGGATTTATATGCTGAAGGACAACAAGCTATCCGGATCGAAGTTGTTTGTTGAATTCACGGGGAACCAACACAAATCAAAATACCGATAGTAATCCTAATTAATCTCTCACAATTACTCAAACACTACACCAGTCTGCATATTTACAGGAAACTTCCCTAATAGGATAAAAAAAAGTACTGTTTATCCTTAAGATAAGAACTATGCTTAACATAATTTCCTACGTAGAATCCACAAATTCGAATTCCCCTAATTTGAGAAAATATTTCACAGTATTGTCCACATTGGCGTGTAATCCGCATATGCAAATTTTATTCGTGGATATCATTCACAATCGAATGTGTTTTCACATTTTTGTAGAAAAAATTATTTTCCTTCTAAAACGCTTTCAATAAATCTTTAAATTATTTTTCGCAAATTAATTAAAAAAAATGTTTATTTCTATTCCAAATTTCTTAGAAGAAAAAAAAGACTCATATGATATACACAGAGACAGGGTGTCCTGTAAGTCCTAATTTGGCTTTTAAAGGTATGGTTTCAATTTAAAAAATGCTCAAAATGCATTCTGAAATCAGTTCCGAGGGTGAAAATACAGTGCTGTCATGGTTCTCTATTCCTCTTTCCAGGGCCGTCTTAAGAACATCGTGGGTCCCCGGGCAAACTGATTTTTCTGAGGTCTTACCTGGCACTCTCGAGAATCTCCACTAGTTCTAATTTTTGTGAGGCCTCTTCAAGCTTCAAGGTCATGCCCGGGTAAGCCCATGCGTTAAGACTGCAATGCCTCTTTCAATTAAAAAGTTATTGCCCTGTTTCTTCTGAGACCAACAAAAAAAAATTTAATGCTTGCAAGTGTAATTATTCACTAATATGTTTGAATTCAAACATCGAAGAGAGTGAGAAAAGTTGGGGAAGAACAGCATAAATGAGGGAGAGGAGCGTTTTTCGTTAATTCATACTGTTCTTTTCCCCTTCTTTTTCTCAGATTTTGAATTCAAATTCTCAGCGAATATTGTACTCAGAAACATGAAAATTTTTCCCCCTCAGGAGAGACAGGGAAACAACTTTGTAATTGGAGCCACCTCGTTGGGCATTTTGCCTGTTGTGGCGTTGTATTTGTATTTGGAAGTTAGAGGACATGGGGGGGAACAGTATAAAAATTTAGATTTTTATTTTTATTTTATGACACACCGTATTTTCGTTCTCGAAACCGGTACAGAGTGATTCCTGAACACATCTTGAACATTTTTTGAATTAGAATCATATCTCTACGACGAACGATTGATGAGAAAGGACCGAGTTAGGATTTACAGGACACCCTGTATAATCCACACCAAGAAATTCCAAACATTGTTTTTACATATAAAACCCATGGATTCTCACACACAAGAAAATACATTAATTAGAACGCACAAAAAAAATTGCACCTCACCCTGTATATATAAATATGAATTAGTAAGTTTATAATATAAATATTGTTTCTTCTATCAAAAAATTATAACTTCAACTATATTTTGCCATTAACTTATATTTTGAAGCGGAGAAAATATTTTCTCCTACCCCGAGGCTCAAAACCTAGAAATGAAACGAATAAGTTGCTTATTTTGCTTCTGCATCGTAACTCTGATTTCCCCACACACATATACTCTTAAAACTTATGAAAGAAATTCGAGATTTAATAAAATCAATTGCTTTGGGATATAAAGATGGCGCTGGAAAAAAATCACTGAAATAAAACCTTCCGACATTATACGACAAAAAATTGGATTTTCATTTCATTTAAAAAATATATATGTAAATGGATATATGATATTTTAATAAGGTTTTTCATATTTACACTTTCGAAATTTCAGAACTTTTATTGCTATGAAAGTTTAATGTGAAAGGATATGCTATAATTTATATACCCTTAAATACAGGGTGGGCAAAAAGTCCGCAGAAACTTTCAAAATTCATAAAAACCGGAAAAATAACCGAAATAAAAAACGGTTTGCAGGGTTAGCATCGCTAGAATACCGGAATTTTTTGAAGGCAGAAAAAAAAAACTAAAAAAACAGCCGATAGGTGGTGCTGACGTACACAAGGCAAAGAAATGATACGCAAATAACGAATAGAATGCCTCCAAGTCGTTCATTACAGCAGTATGTGTTCCACATGACCACAGGAAATAACACATTGCAGGCGAGTCACAAATCCAGCAACGGCAGAGTGCAGCATTTAATAAAAAAATTACAATACATAAAATAACCATTTAAAACCTCAAAGTAATTTTTCGAGCTTTTTGAAACGCCACTCATGTGGAATTTATTCGAAACCTTCATCAGCAGGTTTTTCCATATAAAGCGATAAAGCGGGGGGGGTCTTGAAATTTTTTTCAGCCGCTACCCAAAATCAGCAACAAGTTCAACTTCGCGACCCATGTGATTTTGTTGTTTTTCGAAATTAGTTAAAACAGTGACGCAATAAACGCATTTATAACAAGACTGTAAGTAGATTTTTTTTACGACTTATTTCAGAAGCCCCTGCGAATCAAGTAAGTTGAGTCGTAATCCATAATCTCAAGAGCCCCTGGCTGTTAGTGGATTTGTACGATACATCTTGGAAACTCCCCGCACAACAACTTTGGGGCGTGACTCATTGCTCAAGAATTCCTGGCTGTAAGTTAATTTGTACGACCCATCTCGGAAGCCCCTGGCAAGCAAATCCGGTTAGTGACCCATAGCTCTGGATACCTTGGCTGACAGTGGATTTTCATAACCCATCTCGGAAGCACCTACCAATCAAGACTGTGTTGTGACCCATATCTCGAGTTCCTTGCTTAGTGGATTTTTACGACCAAACTCGGAACCCCAAACGAATGAAGGTTAGGTCGTGATCCATACCTCAAGAATCCCTGGCTGTAAGTGGATTTGTATGAGCCCTTCTCTAAAGCCCCTGCGAATCCCGTTTGCGTCGGGAACCCCCAGATCTAAGTCCCTTGTTAGTGGATTTAGATAATGACCCATCTCGGGAGCTCAGTTGATCCATAGATTAAGACCCCCTGACTTTAGAATGGTGGAAATAAATAAAAGGGGGATACAGTGCGATATCTATTCCGTAATTTGATTAAACATCACTCGGTGGTTCTCAATCGGGGGGAATATATTGCTTCCTTCCCTTATTGTCCTGAGCTTTAAAATATTAATATAATGGTAAAATATAAAATATAAATATAATGGTAAAATATAAAATATAAATATAATGGTAAAATATAAAATATAAATATAATGGTAAAATATAAAATATAAATATAATGGTAAAATATAAAATATAAATATAATGGTAAAATATAAAATATAAATATAATGGTAAAATATAAAATATAAATATAATGGTAAAATATAAAATATAAATATAATGGTAAAAATCATCCGGGAGAACCAAAACAGGTGACTAAAGGAGGCACATTGACCTGTGAAAAGTGCACAGATATGAAAAATGTAAAATATGGCGGGAAAAAGTGTGACTACTTCAAAAATTCAATAGAGAACTGATGTGTATCTAGTCCAGGGTCTGGAAATTCTCCTTACTTATAAAAAGTTTTATATCGTACCAACCGAGAACGGTCCAGGCTGCATCAACTAGTGGTAATAAATATTAGCCAAAACTTGACTCATTTCTTTTACCCATGACCCGATTGACCAATGAACTAGGATCGTCAAGTATGCACTTATATAGGCACATGAAAACTAGTGCAGCTGACAAGATTTTCGCTGCCGTAGTTAGATGAACAGGGGGTGGGGCTTTTCGGGCTCGAAGGCTTTCGTGGGTTTTGAGTTTTTCTCAACGTTTCTCCAACGCTAGTGATTGCCATCAGGAGATACGTTTCAGTACCCAATTCTTATTATACCTCTATTTCCCTCTTGATGATGATGCCAACCACTAACGTAGGAGCAACGTTGAAGACAAACTCAAGCCCACAACGGCTCTCCAGCCCGGAAAGCTACTTATCACCTGAAAACGAGTGTTTAGCCATTTAAGCGACATTGACGAAATATCTCGTCTCCTTGAAAGCCTCTTATTTTAGAATTGGCAAGCCCGGATATTTTATATAAAGTAGATTTCTCAGTAGAATAATCTTTCCTATACCCCCTTAGTTTGCATCTGCTGAAAATCGGAAAAAAATCCTACTTCATTAATAAAGATATGGCATTTTGAAAGAGGTTTATTGATTTCTGCCGGTTAAAGAGTTAACATAATCAGACAATAACTCTGATTTGAGTGATATTTTTTGACCATGCTCTGAAAAACTACACGCGTTTAATCTTTTAGCTAATTTACCTCAATCAACAAGGTCAGATAAGGTGATGTTATTGCATAACCAGAAGGAATGTTACTTACTTAAGTAAATGAAGATCGAGGAGTATC